>NW_007728797.1:175754-200579 GCF_000696425.1 Galeopterus variegatus | reverse complement strand
CAGCAGTTAGGGTTCAACCCCTGTATCAGCCAGATGACAAACAAAACAAAACACACATACACCCACCCACCCCACCCCACCCCCACCCACACAATAATGGGGTATGTCAATGGAACAAAGGAGCAAACTGAAAAAGTCTCAGTAGTCAAAGCTAGAACAATTTGACCCAATAACTTAACAACATAGTATTGAGTCATATCCCAAAGTATAAAATAATATTTATGAGTCCACACTGACATAAAAAATGATTGAATAAATAAATAAAGTGTGGGTAAATAAATATCCTGGGCAGAAGAATTCCAAGTACTTTATGTAGATATTACCTCTCTCAAGGAGGTGGAGCATAATTCACACTTTAACTGTGGCATGTGTATAGTGACTTCCTTCCAGAGAGTACAGTATGGGAAGGGGAGAAAAGGTTAACTTTCCAGTTTAGAAACTTGACAAACACTACCTTAATCGGGTAATCAAAGTTAACACCAAACAGTGGTAAGTCACAATGACAGCATGTACCCCTGATATGATGCGATGGAAATAGCACTTCACCTCTGTACTCTTCCTCTCAAAATTCCATAACTCTAATCTAATAGCGAGAAGAACATTAGACAAACCACAGTCGAAGGGCACTCAACAGAATACCTGACCAGTACTCCTCAAAACTGCCAAGGTCATTGAAAATAAGACAAGTTTAAGAAATTTCCACAACCAAGAGTTAGAGTTTCGTTAATTATAATGTATCAATATTTGTTTGTTAGTTGTGACAAATGTACATACTAACTTAGGATGTTAATAACAGGGGAAATGGGTGTGAGGTATATGGTAGTTCTGTGTATTATCTACAATTTTTCTGTAAATCAAATTCTATTCAAAATAAAAAGTTTATTTAAAAGAAAAAGAATTACGGAAGGACCTGGATCCTAATTGCATCACACAATTGCTATACCAATTATGATTTACCTTTCCTTGGAGTTCTATGGCATCGAGCAAATTCCTATGTTGTTAAATTACTCTTGATAAGCCTTTCTGATTCTTTCTGTCAGAGCAAGGCAATGATAATGAATATGCTGGGTTAGAGGTGTGAGAGAATAATGTCAGGAGTGGGAAAAGGAAAAGGCATAGGACTAAGTTCTTTTAGAAGCAGAGCCATTATCTTATGCACTTGGATTCTAATGTCATAATTGTGAGAGTATCTACCTTTTTTTAACCAAAAAAATTATTCACCTTCCACATTTGGAGAAAAATCTCTAATTGTTACTGGGAGTTGTATTAAAAAAAAAAAAAAAAAAAAAAACACGAAAAAAGGAACGGTCAAGTACAAAAGATGGATACCAAAAAGATTAGATAATCTGCTGTTATTAGCTTTTAGTATTTACAAATGTTAAAAGATTTTTGTGAGATATTTTGGATTTCTTTATTTAAAAATCAATTTTTAAAATCTTTAGAAATAATAATCTCTTTAATCTATTATAATTGGATTTTTATTTGAGGCCTTGGCAGCTTTAATATTTGTGCATTATGGGTATAATTTCATGCACAAAATCTTTTTTAAAAAACATATTGAAATTCTTTTATTTGCCAAGTAGAATTTGCTTTTAGAGTGGCCAAATCATTTCTTTTTGAGCCATTCAGTTTTCAGTGCCATTCCTAGAAAAGGAGGAAAGCTTTCAGATACAGAGTTCCCTAAATGGGCAATAAAACAGTCTTTGAGAATTTTGGCACATTTTTTCCTTTATGTTAAAATAAAAATAAGACTAATTTAAGTTGCATGTTTTAATAATTATTTTCATAGTGTTACAGGGTCAGACTTTTTCAGTCCTTTAGTATCTAAAAACAGAAGAACTAAAAGTAGACCAACTTTAGCAAAATATTATTTTTCACTTTGGAAAATTAAGTCCATATAATGAATGTTACAGGTTGCATTGTGTCTCCAGTAAAAAGATATGTTGAAGTCCTAACTCCCAGTACCTCAAATGGTGACCTTTTTTTGCCAACAAAGGTCATTGAAGATGTAATTAGTTTTGTTAAAATGAGTTTGTACTACATTAGGGTGGGCCCTTAATGCAATATGACTGGTTTCCTTATATGAAGAAGAGAGACACGCACATCAAGAAACAGAGACACACAGACACAGAGGAATGACAGCCATGTGAAGACAGATGCAGGAATTGGAATTAGGCTGCTACAAGCCAAGGAATACCCGGGGCTACTGGAAGCTGGAGGAGTCAAAAAGTATCCTCCCCTACAGGATGTGGGGAAAGCATGGTTCTGCTAACACCTTGACCTTGGACATTTGGCCTACAGAACTCAGAGACAGTAAATTTGTTATTTTGAGCCACCCAGTTTGAGATAAATTGTTACAGAGGTCCTAAGAAACCAATTCGAATATGACAACCTTCCAAATTTTATTAATGCTACCATTTGAGAAGGTATTCCTTGGAGATCTGACGTAACAGCCAAGCACACATAGCCACTGGGTATTTTCTCCTCTCCCCACCCAAAGTATCTCTGTGGCTAGTGTCCTCACTTATCAAATCAGCAATTATACATCTTCACCCTCTTTGATTTCCTTTTGCTTTACCATACACGTTTTTTTCTGTTCTATCTTCTTTTACCTCTCTGTGTATTTTTCTTCCTTTTCTGCCATTATCCATCTCTATATTCATAAAACTTGAGTCTTATCTTTGTCAATCCTACATTATATGGTCATTATGCTAGTAAATGAAATTCATGGCAGATAGTAAGATGTTAATGTCTCATCCCTACCACCGCAGAATTTGTGGGTGAATCTATAAGCATGAAAATTATGTAAATATAATCATTTAACTTTTGAGACATAAACTTCATCTTAAGTTACTTTCAGATCAAAAAGATTTTCTACTTAGTAGGGAAAAAAAGCCCTTTATGCTGTTATCTTAAATATCTGTTACCAACAGTTCAACATTGTGTTTAACGAGCTTCTCCGTTATGCCTAAACTGGAAGCACGCATTCATTAATCAACTCTGTATTCCCTAACCTCCTTTGCCTGGTGACGAGAATAAAGTTTCTTTGAGGTAACTGCTGTGGTTCCAGGGGATAAAGCATCACTGCCTGTTGAGGAATGCATTAGTTACTGTGGAGACTGAGATGCTATTAACAGAGATCCCAATAATATGGAAGTTTATTTCTGGATCATATAAATTCTGTAGTAAACCATGCAGATTGGCAGGGTTCTCTTCTGCCTATGTAGTCATTTGGGGCCCAGTTTCTTCTCATATGTTTACTTTTCCTTCTTCTTGGGCATTGTCCTCATCTGAATGTTCAAACCTATTTTCCATATGAGGGGAAGAAGAAAGGATGTGGAGAAACATATGTACAATTTTCTAAGACTCAGAAGTAAAATTAGAGCTCATCATTTCCGCTCACATTGCACTGGCAAGACTTTAGTTATCTGGCCAAACATAGCTTTGGGTGGGATTAAGAAGTACAGTCTTCTTCTGAGCAGTTATATCTCTAGTTACAACTCTTACTACAGAGGAAGGTGAGAAAGGATGAACAGTAGTAGTCTCATCCAAAGAAGTGTTATTAATATAATCTGAAATAATTGTTTACTTTGAGGGACTTAAATGACTTACCACGATATGTGGAGCCTATAAAGTCATTTAAACAATTTCCAGTTCTGAATATTTGCATTAAAAATGTCACGCAACCCCTTGCCAATATGTTTAAATATCCTTTAAAAATTTTCAAAACAAAATTTCATATCCAACTTTAAAATTAAATTAATTTCCAGTTGAATAATGCTGAAAATAGCATGGCAAATAAATTGAATATCATTTCATAAATTTGTTGAAAGGACCAAAGCAAGAAATACAAAGAAATGTCTGTGAATTTTCCCAGAATGTCTCCTCTGAAATCAATAGAGAATGTTTGGGATTGCAGGAGAGAGAAGTCTCTGTAACAATAGCTGCATTTTTGCCACACATTGGTTAAGTCAGAGAAAGGGTAGGGGTAAGAGGAAGGAGAGAAAGAGACAACCTCACATAACAAAATAAATTTATTAAAAAGTAAAGAGAGAGAACAACAAATCTAGTTTGCTAGAGAAATAAATTTGAAAACTGTAGAAAAGTCCATTTCTCGGTGTGATAATTTTTCCATTTCTTCCTTTCAGTCAGTGAATCCTTTTTGCAGTTATAGAAATTAGGACCACTTTGGTCAGTACATATATTCTTTTCATGGTTCTTTCAGTGTCCACATTTTTCATTCTCTCTTTGCTCAATAAAGCAGTTACTACTAAGCTTTGAAAATTATAGCACCTATTATTTTGTTTTATTTGATTAAATGAACTACTTCCTAAAAAACGTTTACTGCTACATCTACATTTTGGAAATCAAATTAAATTTGTGTAGACTTTGGTCATAATGGTGGCACTGAGTGACTGCAGAAAACTTAATCATCAAAGAGATTCAATTATGTTCATTACACTACGTTCACTAGGACAGGGAAAAAGAATATACTGTTCGAAAAAAATAAAGTTAACTGTACAAGGATAAACAAACAAATGTTTCAGGATAACTCTTAATTCGAAAGTTGAGTTTGACAGCACACTCTTTGGAAAATTCTCCAGGCATATCCTCTTGCCCCAACTCCGTCACCAAGGTGTGGTGTGACTTCCAATGGCCAGCACCTGCTTTTCTTCGCCTTGGTACTTACTCTGGTCTCGGAAGCCCATCTGGCCTGCAGGCACAGCACACTGGAAGT
The DNA here is from genome assembly GCF_000696425.1 of Galeopterus variegatus. Lineage (NCBI taxonomy): Eukaryota > Metazoa > Chordata > Mammalia > Dermoptera > Cynocephalidae > Galeopterus > Galeopterus variegatus. Next base: position 195,841 of record NW_007728797.1, on the reverse strand, counting down.
GCCACATAAGGCCCTGAAAGCAATCCTCACTAATAAGCATCCCAGTAACCTCTCTCACAGATAATATAACTCTCAAGTTGAGTCCTGTGCTTTTCTTGGAGATCCCCCTAGAGATTAGGTTTCTTTTGTCCACCAGGGTGACTTGATAACATCCCCTATCACCAGTCTACTTCTCCTTTTCACCAGTCCACCTTCCTACTGGTACATATTGGGATCACCTCCCAAACTACTTATATTCTAATTCTTGACTCCAGGTAGGGTCCTATGGAAATGAAAACCAAGACCAGCCACAACCATTAAGCATTCCAGTAAATCAATGTTTATTTTCTGTCCCATACAAAGATGTTTTCCTTAACTGTGCATTGGCCTAGAATAACTACCTCATACGATGGTTAAACAGTTGAAAGGACAAGGTCCTTAAAGGCCATCTCACTCTCCTGCACTGCATTTTATAGATGCGGAAACTGAGGTGGAGAGATGACTTGTTTCTCTCAGGGCAGTGGAGCCTCATGGTGAAGAACACGGTTTCAAGTGAGTTAGGTTATTTGGCTTGAATCCTAGTTCCATCTACTAATTAGCACTTGTTAGCATGTCTGATTGGCAATAGACAAATGTGGAAGTAGGATATGTAAAAAATTAAAAAAAGAAATTGTTCTTAATCTGAAATAAAATAAAACTGGATTAACACAAGATAAACAATCACAGACAGAAAAGTGTATAGAGTGAGAGAAAATATATGAGGATACTTCAAAAAGTTCATGGAAAAATAGAATTTAAAATAATATGATATCTTCCATGAATTATTTGAGGTACCCTTGTGCAGATTCACTAATAATAGCACACAAAAACAAACCTAAACTCTAGAACATTAACTTCTGAAGAGCACCAGCTCATTAGTGATGTTACTTGACTTGAATCCTGGCTCCATCTCTTGTTGGCTCGTGATTGTGGGCAATGTGCTTAACCTTTTTGTGCTTCCAGCTCATCATCTGAAAATGGGAACGATGATAACAGCACCTACCTCACAGGATTATTAAGAGGATTACAAGAGACAATTCGAATAAAATAAAACTGGATTAACACAAGATAAACAATCACAGACAGAAAAGTGTATAGAGTGAAAGAAAATATATGAGGATACTTCAAAAAGTTCATGGAAAAATAGAATTTAAAATAATATGATATCTTCCATGAATTACTTGAGGTACCCTTGTGCAGATTCACTAATAATAGCACACAAAAACAAACCTAAACTCTAGAACATTAACTTCTGAAGAGCACCAGCTAATTAGTGATTTACTTGACTTGAATCCTGGCTCCATCTCTTGTTGGCTCGTGATTGTGGGCAATGTGCTTAACCTTTCTGTGCTTCCAGCTCATCATCTGAAAATGGGAACGATGATAACAGCACCTACCTCACAGGATTATTAAGAGGATTACAAGAAACAATTCAATTAAGAGGATTACAAGAAACAATTCATATAAAGTAACTGGTACATACCGAACTCAAAAAACATGAACTTTCATTATTATTATTCACAAAGTGGTAGTCATAGAGTAAATTCCAGGTCCCAAACTCTCCCGTCCTACAGTGTTTTCTACACCTGGTGGAACAGCTGCATCCTGTGCCATCGGTGGTGTTGGTAACTAACATTTAAATCCATATCTACTATGAAATTACAACAGATTAAAATCTCTTTTCGTTGATAAGCAATTAGTTCTCCTCAAGCATGTTTTTTTCTCATTTAATATGTGATGTAATACAACTTATTTTATAGTGTTTTTTTCCTTTCTGACATCGTGTAGAATAACTGTTTTATGTGTTTTCTGTGCTTAATAAACTGAGCACCTTAATCTTAAGTTTATGCTTAATTAGAAGAATCAAAGCTGGCAAACCTAGCATGCAATTACAATGCACAATTTGTAATTTAAATTCACCATGTGGGTTCAGGAAAAGATCATGGCAAAACTTTTCTTATTTAATAAAATAATGTCAATAATCATTGTTGGTCAAAGGGTACAAAGTTTCAAATAAACAGGAGGAATAAATTTTTGAGATCTATTGCACAGCAGGGTGACCATAGTCCATGATAATGCATTGCATATTTGAAAATAACTGAGAGTAAATTTCAAATGTCTCACTGTAAAAAGGACAGGTAAATGATCATCTGAAAATGGGAACGATGATAACAGCACCTACCTCACAGGATTATTAAGAGGATTACAAGAAACAATTCATATAAAGTAACTGGTACATACCGAACTCAAAAAACATGAACTTTCATTATTATTATTCACAAAGTGGTAGTCATAGAGTAAATTCCAGGTCCCAAACTCTCCCGTCCTACAGTGTTTTCTACACCTGGTGGAACAGCTGCATCCTGTGCCATCGGTGGTGTTGGTAACTAACATTTAAATCCATATCTACTATGAAATTACAACAGATTAAAATCTCTTTTCGTTGATAAGCAATTAGTTCTCCTCAAGCATGTTTTTTTCTCATTTAATATGTGATGTAATACAACTTATTTTATAGTGTTTTTTTCCTTTCTGACATCGTGTAGAATAACTGTTTTATGTGTTTTCTGTGCTTAATAAACTGAGCACCTTAATCTTAAGTTTATGCTTAATTAGAAGAATCAAAGCTGGCAAACCTAGCATGCAATTACAATGCACAATTTGTAATTTAAATTCACCATGTGGGTTCAGGAAAAGATCATGGCAAAACTTTTCTTATTTAATAAAATAATGTCAATAATCATTGTTGGTCAAAGGGTACAAAGTTTCAAATAAACAGGAGGAATAAATTTTTGAGATCTATTGCACAGCAGGGTGACCATAGTCCATGATAATGCATTGCATATTTGAAAATAACTGAGAGTAAATTTCAAATGTCTCACTGTAAAAAGGACAGGTAAATGAGATGGTAAATAAGTTAATTAGTTTGATTTAATCATTCTGAATTGTGTATATATATATATATACATATATATTAAAACATCACATTGTACCCCATAAATGTACACAATTATGATTTGTTAATCAAAAACAATATCAATAATTTTAAAAATTAAAAACTCTAAACAACTAAATGTTTAGTGTCAAGAGATTACTGAATAAACACCGATAGATCTATATGAGTTAATTCAATAGAGTAATATTTACTGACATAAAAGATGTTCTGAATAAATTACTAAGTGGTAAAAGCATGCTACAAAATATTTTGAACAATTTGACCATCCTCCTGAAAAAGTCCGACTTGGATAAAGACTAGAAGAAATGTCAACACTGGTTATTCTTGGGTGGCAGGCTTTTGGGTAATTTTTCTATGTTCATTTCTGTGTTTCTAAATTTTCTATATGGCTCATGTATTCATTTTTATAATTATTAAAATATATATTTAATTAAGACATTCCAATAAGTAGGAAAACAGTAATGAACACAGAATAGGTTGGTACAACTATAGCCATTCTATAAATACTGTCTCTTATTTATGGGCACGCTTATTCAATATTCTTGGCTGTCTACATTCATATTAGTTTTTAAAGTATCACTTTTTAAAATTCCACTTAATTTTGCGAACATAATTCTCCAGCAAAAGATTGCAATTGAGACAAGAAAAATTTAGAATGCTTCCTCAAATTTATCCTCCACACTCTTTTAATTAGACCAGGCTCAGGAGAGACATAAAAATAAAATTATTGACTCATTTGAAATTAAAAGATCCTCATTGTGTTTTCCTCAAGAAATGTAGCATGACTCTTGTTAAATAATGATTTTCCAATTTTAATTACATTAAATTCTGCCTTCCTAAATTCCTGCTGTCATTCTAATTAAAGGGAAATTTTTCATTTTCTGTGCAGCAGTTCTATTCTTGTACAGTTAAACCATCCCCATATAATCTTCCAGAGGTGTTTTGCACTTTAAAGTAAGTAATTTTTTACTAAAAGATTTTTTAAATACTTAAAATACATTGTGGGTGGTATATAAAATAAGACATATATATACTTGCTACTGCACTTAATCTAACAGAGAAAACCATCAGATGTACATATTGCTAGAAAAGAAAAAGAGAGAAAATGAAAAGCATGAAAGCTAGTACAGCATAATATTAATTTTTTAAAAATTCCTTATGAACAGGTACAAAATGTGCACTTAATCTAACAGAGAAAACCATCAGATGTACATATTGCTAGAAAAGAAAAAGAGAGAGAAAATGAAAAGCATGAAAGCTAGTACAGCATAATATTAATTTTTTAAAAATTCCTTATGAACAGGTACAAAATGTTAAACATGTTCTTGAGAAGATATAGCTGTGGGATAGGCACTATTAGTGGTTTTACCAATGCTTTTGCTCCTTCTTTCTTGCTAAGATACTGAAAATTTTGTTCAATTACTTGTGAATGCCCATCTTTCAAACTTGATAAAATTCTAATGATGACAGACTGGATATCCTGTAAGACTGTAATTGCATGCCTTCATTCAATTAGTATATTTTAAGCAATCAGCATTAGTGTATTAGTCCATTTCATGCTGTTATAACAGAATATCTAATTCTGTGTAATTTATAAAGAACAGAGATTTATTTGGCTCACAGTTCTGGAGACTGGGAAATCCAATGTCAGTGTGCAGACATCTGGTGAGGGCTTTCTTGCTGCATCACGCCATGGCAGGAGGTGAGTGGGCAAAGGAGTGCACTTGTGACAGAGGCAAGAGAGGGTTGAACTCACTTTTATAACAAATCACTCTCACAATGATGGCATTAATCCATTTATGACAGCAGAGCTCTCATGATTTAACCGCCTCTTACTGATCCAACCTCTCAACATTATTGCAATGGGGACTAAGTTTCCAACACATGAACTTTGTTAAACATTTAACCATAGCAATTAGCAAAATGTAAAAATTGGAAATGCAATAAAAGGATACAAACTAGGAAAAAAATGCTTCTGTTCTCAAGAAAACAAAACTTGGTTAGCACAAGATGAACAATGAGAAACAAGTGTTTTATACAGAGAGATAGCATAGAGATCATCAATAGCTCACAAACACAAACCTAAACATTAGAATATACATGCACTCATTTATACCTTCACAAGGTTACTTTAAAAATACTTTCTGATCACCTGACATAGTCAAAACCATAGGATGGGAGTTGGGAATAGAAAGACTAATGCACTTCGATTATCATAGTAGAGATGGGTGGAATTAACTTAATATGATGTAGGATGTGATAAGAGAAAGCTAAAGACCATAAGCAAAATTAATTTGTTTGGGGGACCTATAAGAGAGAGATCATTTAAACCTGAGAGGTCCAGGAATGTTTCATAAAAAATAAGTATGATTTGAAAAATAATTAGCTAACACCCAAATAAAATTATTTTTTCTTTCAGCCAATGTATTTCCTACATAATAAAAGCCTAACCTAAGTTCTGGCATTATATTAGAAAGTAAACAAACAAACAACAAAACAACCGTGTCCCTGAGGGGCTCAGCATCAGCAGAGGAATAGAAAACTGACATATAATGAATAAGGATACGGTGTGCTTAGCAATAACACTGAGATACAAGTGTGACAGGACACACTGAGACTACCCAAGATCAAAACCAGCTCCTCAACTTCATGTCTATGTGAATAAAAGATGCAGAGTTTTGACATTTGGAGGGGATGGTGGTTAGAGAAAAACAGGGGTATTTTTGGTTCATTTGTTTGTTTCCAGAGAACAAAAGAAAATAATTACAAATTTTATGGAGATCGAGGTTCTGGGAAACAGCTATCTGTAAAAACGATTTTAAAGAAATTTTAATATATGGTAGGCAATGTAACTTCTTTGCCTGGTGTTTCCAATAAGCCTTCCACAATAATCTACATTGCTTGTCAAAAATTATTGTTGGACTTGAGTTTTTTCCAGATACTAGGTCGTATGGTAAGATAGGCTTCAGACGAGGGCTGGGTGAAAGTCACAGTCCTCAAGTATCCAGAAACATTCAGGTGACAATGTTCCCAGGAGATTTCAAATCACCAGATCCAAAATCAAACTTTTATCTCTGTTCCCTAGAGCTCATGTCCCTGGGTGCTGTGTCCCAGTGATACTTCACAGATAACCTAAGCAGAAGCCTGAGCACCATCTCTGACTTCTTTTTCCAGACTCAACAAATCCAAATCAGTAACTCTGCTCCCAGACAGCTTAACACCACATATCTCTCCTGACTGCATACCCCTCTATGTATCCGCATACCATTGGATCACAACTCCATCAGTCTACTCAAGAATCACTACTTTGTCCTCTTTCCGGTATCACCCTAACCCCACAGTCCCCTCCAATCTGTTTTCCATATTGCAACCATAGTGATGTTATCAAAACACAAATTTGATCATGTCTTATTTTGAACAGTTGATGAGAATAATAAGCAAACTGGCATAGTAGAAGAACCTGGAGACTAAGATTAGAAAGTTAGAAACAGAAGGATCTTAAAGAACATTGATCTCACCTCCTTTATTTAACATAGGAGTTTGAGGCCCAATAGGTCATAGGTCAACAAAACTGGTTTGCCCAAGGGGATACAAAGACACAGAACGAAGTCCTCTGATTCTGTATCAGGCTTCTTTCCTTCACTCCACAGCTCTTGGTGTCTAGAAATGTAACTACTTTTCCACACACCTCTGGAAAAAAAAAATTCCCTTATTTATTATTATTTTTCAGTTAACAAAGGGCATATTATATTAGCTTGTGAAAAATAGCATGCATAAACGTGATTCTAATATTAGGCCCCTGAAATGGGCTGTCAGTACCCAGGGAGGAGAACCATCTTATACATTCTGAAAATAGTGTCAACACAGAAATAATCTATCTGCTAAATTTCTGATCACACATGGACATTAGCAGCCGATGGATTTTAACTATAATATAAACACGAAGCAACAATAGACAATATTTATATTAAGTTCATACAAACCAAGTTACCTGTACCTTTTTCAGAGAATGGGCATAATAGGTAGTATTATGCACAAAGGTAGTATTTTTATCTGCTACCTTTTGGGCAGATCATTGGAAAAGTTATAGGCACTGAGACAATAAACCCTTGAAACAGAGTTCACTTGTGCCCTGCCACTAATGTCACCTGTTACCAGGGAAATGGGGCCACAGAGGACATGCTTAGCCAAGGGCCAGAGCAAGAAATAGCCTTTTAGTCACTTCATGGTAAAAAAATAAATAAATAAAGTAAAAATAGTATCACAATTTATAATGTCAGATGTAGAAAAACACTGCAGGTAAATTTCTCCCAGTAATAAAAAAATCCAGAAAAAGAGTCAGACTTTGTTTTCAAAAAATCTTCTCTCAGAGAACTTGAGTCAATGTCTTATTTTATCCAAATTGGCTTTCACTCCTATAACTATTATTAGAGTTGTTGAGTTTTTCTTGCAAGTGTTGTAGAGCCTGTGGTTCCCACGTTGTGTCAAAAACAGAATCACCTGAAAATATTTCTGTGATTGAGATTTGCAGTGAATTCAGCTGGCTGTTTGAACACTCCCGTGATTCTGCTAGTTTTTTGTTCTATCATCCTGCTGGTTCTCTTCTCTCTAATTCTGAGCGTGGTTAAGGGAAAGAAAGGTTAAATAAAAGTCTATTTTTGAGCCAAATAACACCATCCATGACTAACTGTATACTGTATTTGTGACTTTGGACACTTTTATCATTTCCAACTCTTGTGCCCACAAATTGCTGCTACTAAATAAGAAACCTCCATTTATATTAGTATGACCTAAATTCAACACATTATATATAATATGTATATTTTACTGCATGTTTTGAGACTCTCTCTCTCTCCTTTCCTCTTTTCTTTCATTGAAGAAAAATGGAGGATAGCAGTAAGCAAATAATAGCAATTTTTTAGTGATTTTCATGCTACATCTTCCTAAAGCCATATGTACAGATTGAATATAACTTGGAAATCAAGCATGAATAAGACAGGCAGGAATATATTGAATATCTGAAATTGTAGAACAGGATGTGGTATTAGGAGTGAGAGAGAGAATTGACAAACCAAGATTTTACTGCCATGAGCAAATACAAAGACTAAATTAATCGTTATGTTTAATCCTACTTTGTCTACAAATAATGTAAGTATGTGATTTAAGTAAGTAGTTTATGACTTAAGTTTTTGGTTCATTTTTAGAATCACATGCATCTTCTCAATTCTCCAGAAGGGAGAGTCATCATATCTTATTCAGAATGGAAGAAACATTGGTAAATTAATAGCTCAAGGAATAAAACTCTAAATTAAGAAGCAGCAAAGTGTAGTTGGTATAGTAATGCATGAGTGAAATAATTCTGCTGTGGTTTAGAGCAAAAATATTGAAGCTTCTTAGTGACTCGGTTTCTTCCCAAACTTTCTGGTAAAAATGCAATCTATTTTAAAAATTGCCTTGTATAATAGTTAAGGCTTGTGGTGATTCAGCACAGATTTTATATCTCAGATTTCATATCACTTGTGATCGGGGTGAGCAGAAAGGTAAAGTCACAAGTATTTGGTTCCACATGTCCTTTCAATTATTTTGTTCTTAACATTTGCATTGCTATGTAAGGCTATAAAGAAGAACTTCCCTGATTCTGTGGTCATGGGCAGGGATTTAAGTAGCATTATCAAGGTGACTTCCAAAGAGAGAGGTGTATACTCACTGTGTTCCTTCCCCAACATTCTGGGTAGATTTCCACCTTTGCAGCCATCTGAGGTACAGCAACATATCATGAGGAATTTTCTGCAGCATTGCTGGAGACTCTGTAAGTCACATTTTGACACTCTTCACTTTTCCATGGTGTGCACCAGATAGGAACATATGGTTCCTCATGTCTGTGGCAGTTGTGTAGAGGACACCACAGAAAGAGTTGTTTTATATTGAGAATATAAAAGAGACAAGAAATGCAATTAATTGGCCACTGGAGAAAAAATACCTTCAATACTTCTAATTCTCTATCATGGTTGTTAGAGAAGAAAAACAGAGAGTTAAAACATTGATAATGTCTACAGCTGTGAGGAAAAAAATATTCTTATTGATTATTGTAGAACTACCCAATGACAAAAATCAATATCACTCTAAGATTTTCAGTTGCTTATCTAAGTAATTTTATAGAATACAGGTATTTTCTAACAGTATTTTATAAAGGGCTGTCCTGGTGAGGATTTAAGAATCAGTTGATAAACTAGTGTGTTTTCCTGGGTGAATTTTTAGCTCAATAATTTGTACTGGGGTGGGAAGAAATTTGTTTATCTTGCCTTGGGATAAATATCCATCTACCTCTACTCTTACCTGTTCTCTCCTCACTTTGTAGCAAGCTTTTTGAGATCACTTCATATGTTCCAAGTATCTGAGTTGCACAGAAGTAATGCATTTCTGTTTCTGCCCACTTTGTATTTAGTTCCTTTTTGTGACTGAGGTCACCCTACTCTCATTTGCTATTATGCTACAGGTGATTCAAAAGCAATTAATACATAGACTTGGAGATGCTCCTAAAATTGACTGGCCATACACAAACTCAGGGCACTATAATCAAGTGATATCTTATAATATGCATTGCTTCTGAAATGCGGAGATACATTACCTTTCTAAAATAGGAAATAGCCTGCCATAAAGAAACATTATCAAATATGATTCTTATAACTGGGATCTGTGTGTCTATGACCAGTACATTAAAGATAAGATTAATTTCCAACTCTCAAAAGTTGTAATTATCTAATAATTATGAGCCAGCTAAAAAAACAACAGAGTGGGTAAAAAATATTTTTTAAAATTGAGAAATAACTAGGGTGTCCTCAGAAGCAGACACTGAGACAAGGATTTGAGTCTTTGGTTAATATGAGAGGTGATTCCAGGAAAGACAAGTAGAAAAGTGAGGATAAGAGACCGGGAAGGAAAGGAGGCTGATCAAAGATGGACTTCCAAGCATCTTAACACTACAGGCAACTGGAACTGAATACACTTGAGAAACTTTGGAAGAAAGTATAGAACAAACCTCAGAGTTCTCCACATTCAGTGGTTGCTTCCAAGGGCATTGACTCTCTTGCACTAAAAATGGATCAAACTTCCACAGTCATGAAAAGAGGAAGGAAGGAAGGAAGGAAGGAAGGAAGGAAGGAAGGAAAGAAAGAAAGAAACAGAACATGAGACTCTCTAGAGAGTTCTCACAAAGAAGAAGGCCCTCACCAGATGTGCTGCCTGGGTCCTGGACTGTAGGAAAATATTTTCAAAACTTTGAAACTGTAAGAGGTAAATTTTATTTTCTTATAAATTACCCAGTTTCAGATATTTTATGGTAAGCAAAAGAAAATAAACTAATACATCCCCCTTTCTTAAACATAAGCAGACCCCAAAGGGTTAAAGGATATTTAAGGATGGTTCTTACCATGAAAGTTGAAGACTAAAATACACAGAAAAAAGCATCTTAAAAGCGGAGAGACTATTTAGGCAGAAGGAAGGGAGGGATATCCCAATATTTTCCGAAAGGTTAAAAGAGAGAAAAAGATATTATACCTATGAAACAAAAACAAGATTAAAAAAAATTGAGAGAGAAAAATAACTCATAAGTTAAGAATGTAATAGCAGAAATGGAAAAAAATCATAAAAGTATTGAAAAATAAAGTTTAGAAAATGTTCCAGAAAGGTGTAGAAAATATCCCCCAAAAGTTCACATATTGGAAGCTTGATATCCATTGGAACAGTGTTATGAGGGTGGGAAATTCAATTTTGGTATTTGGAAAGTGGGGACTTTTAAGAGGTGATTAGATTGTGAGGACTGTGCCCTTGTGAATGGATTAATCCGTTCGTGGAGTAAGGGCTTGGTTCTGATGGCTTTATAAGGAGAGAAAGTAAGAAGTTTAGCTCTCATTCTTGCTCTGCTCACTTTCACTGGGTGACGTCCTGCATCACTATACAGTCACCACCTAGGACAAAGACCACACCAGATGCATTCCCTGGACCTTGGACTTTCCAGCCTCTAACACTGTGAGAAATAAATTTCATTTCTTTTCTTTTCTTTTTTTTTTTTTTTTTGTCTTTTTTCGTGTCCGGCAATGGATCGCAACCCTCAGTGTCGCGCCCGTACCAGACCGGGACCGGTAATGGGATCGCAACCCTCGGTGTTGCGCCCACACCTCGCTCAGCCAGTGAGCGGGAACCGGTCTGTATGTGGGATCTGAACCCTCGGCGGGAGCGCCACCACGCTCCCAAGCGGCGCACTATAGCAGTGCGCCGCCGGGCCGGCCCAATAAATTTCATTTCTTTATGAATTACCCAGTTTCAGGTATTCTGTTACAAGCAACAGAAACAGACTAATACACTGCACATCACAGTTCTAAGTTGTGCATTCCATCAACAGAGTAGAATATAAACGCAGAGTAAGAATATAAGCTCAGAGTAGTATATAACCTAAAATCTTAGTGTATTAAGAAGAGAAGAAAGGAAAACCACTGGTATGCTGGTGTTAAAGAGTGAAGTCTCATATATTATGATAGAAGTCCATAGATAATACCTCAAACTAATGAAGCCTACAGGCAATATTTATGTAGCTTATGAAGAAATATGAGATATAAAAATGCTGGACAAAATAGCTGTAAGTGTTGGAGAGGAGGAGCTGGAGGAACAGGGAGAAGTGGTACTGTTTTCTTATATTTTCATTTAGTGCTATTTAACTTTCCAAGTTACATGCATGTATTGCTTTGATATATAGAAAATAATAATTTAAAAAATAGATGACACTTTCTGCATGAGGTTAGTAGGAAAGAAATGAAGCCATGATGTAATAATTAGAAATTTTATTTAATTTATATGACTTAAATATGAAGCTTAATGTGTTTTGTTGTCAGGAGCCTTAAATTGCAAATCCATAGGAAAGGGTGGGCTGAATAAAAATTAGTATGTTGTAATGGTTGTGAGCTTCAATTTCAGCTTTTTAAAGGCAATTATAGCTGTCCAACATAGGTTCTTTAAGGTTTCTGTGCATTTATTTAAATATTCCAAAACTGAAATAATTTGAGGTTATAAGACTGATGAAAATAAAGATTATTAAAACTCTACACAAAAGCACTCTACACAAACTCTACACAAACATTGAATACGTTAGTTAAGTGCACAAGATATACCATTTTACGCCTCCCTTCCTGAACTGAGATTTCTTTGTCATATCTTATAGATTTCTTGACATTCCAAACATTCAGATCCAATTAATCTACAAACATGAATCGAGTTTCTGCTATGTATCAGGAGTTGGGAGTGGCTCCAAATATGCACAGAGCTTCAAAACCATATGCATGGGCCCTTCTCCTCTTGTGCTTGTAACCTAGGAGAGAGAAAAACACTGAACACTTGAATATGTGGTTCATATTGGTGATAAGAGCTGAGGAGGAATAGTACAGGGTGCTAAGGAGTAATAAAATGGGTGGACATATTTTTCACTGTAAATCTCTCTGAGTTATGAGATAAGGAGTCATGAATCATCTTTAACTTGGAAAAGTGTAAGAAAAAAAAATACTCAAGTTTCTGAGAGCAGCTCTGGGAAATGTTCTGAGACATGAAGAGTTGGACATGATTTGGGACCAGAAAAGGACCAGTGGGACTGACACCAAATGAGAAGGAAGAGCCCCGGAAGCAAACACAGGGAGAAGCTGACACTGTGGCCTGGAGTGGTAAGTCCTCAGCCTCATGAAGAACACAACTGTTGGCAGGGGTGGGGGGTGAATAATGACAGATGAGCACAGGAGGAAAAATGGGGCCATGCTCCAAGGTTTTGCATCACCTTAGAACAAATTCTCAAATCCTCAAGAAGACCTATAAGGACCCAGCTCTGCTCACATTTCCCATCTCATCTGGTGCCACAGTCTCTCCCACCCACAACGGCCAAACAGGCCTTATTTCAGGCCATTTATATGGTTGGAGCTTCCCGCAGCAGGGCCTTCTCTCTGCCTATAATATTAATCTCCTTCCCCTTTCAGTAACTCCCAACTGCCTCTTAAGGCCAGGTGTAAAGCCTGTGTCCTCAGAGTAGTCTTTCCTGGGCTCCTAATCCAAACCAAGTTTTGCTTTTCACATCTCTTATCGCATTCTTTAGATTTCCTTCATGGACCCTATATTCTGTCTGTGCCTCAGTGTCCTCTTCTGTCAAATGGAGAACTGATATTAGTGACCATCTCAAAGAGTCATGATGACTCTGAAATGTAAACCACTAAAAGTAGTGTTGGCATATAGCAAGAGCATGGTCAATGTTAGCTATCATTTGAAAGAAGCTAGGCACAAAAGAATATATATTTTAGTTATACTAAGTCTCAAAAGAAGCTAAACTAACCTCAGCTGTTGAGAGTCAAGATGGTGGTCACATTTGGGGTGGGGATGGGTAATGGCTGGCAGAGACCACAACGGTCTGATGACATTCTGTTTCCTGCTTGGGTTGTCGATCACAGAATCGTCTTCACTTTGTGATAATTCATCCTTGAGCTCTACACTTAGAATTTACACCTTTGCATTTTAAAAAGTTTAAAAGTGGCCGTTATCATCATAGCCATAATTTGTATTTACGTATTTATTTACAGAACTATTTACTTGACTATAGGCTCGTATGTATTCACTGGGTCTCTAATAATTAATATATAGTCCCCAAAACAAACCATAAACAAAACAAAACAAAACATAAGCCTGATCCTGTCACTTTTCTATTCAGAACCTGCAGCAGCTCCCCATTTCATCCAGATTAAGAGTCAGTACTTACAAGAGCCCACAAGTCCTCGGCACCCTCTCTGATTTCACCTTCACTACTCTGTCTCACTAACCACTATCCAGCCACAATAGAATTAGATAGAGTTGCTGGTTGCACTACACTGGGAATGTACTAAATGCTAGTAAATTGTTTATTTTCACATGGCTAATTTTATGTTATGTGAATTTTACCTCAATTAAAAAGAAATGTGGGAGTTCTAGAATTAGACTGAGTTCAAATTCTGGCTCTGTCACTTAGCCAGACATGTTGCTTCACCTCTCTGTGCCTCAGTTTCCTCAGCTATAACGTTTGCACAATAGTGGCACTTATCTCCTAAGGTTGCTGTAAGTATTAAGTAAGTTAGTACATGTAAAAACACTAAAAACAGTGCCTGGCATATATAATAAGCACAAAATAAATGCACTTTATCTTAAGGAAAACCTTTTCCTATTCATAAACAAAAGAGAGCAGAAATGTGAGCCCTTCCTTTATAAAATTTTTATGATTTTTATTGACTCTTAGACTTGGGAGGGGAAATGGAAGATATTAGTCCAACCACTTCATGCTATGATTGAGGCAGCTTACTTCTAAAGAGGTCATGCGATTTGTCTAGGAGCAGTGAGCTGTAGTTAGTGTCAGGCCATGGCTGGGCCCAGGTCTCCTAACATCCTTAGTGGACCTTTTCTTCTTTACCCTTGCCCCACTTACATATACACATAGCTAAACACCTACTTGGTTCAGACCTTCCACGTGACTGAATTTCTTTACACTCTCAAGTTTTTATCCTAGGATGCAAAGGGATGAATAAATAACACACCTTTTCTTTTTTCTTTCAAAGATTTTACTACAGCTGCTTTCGACAGTGCAATGTTAGTATGGAAACTATAGTAAAATTGTAAAGATGTGTGTAATGATAGGCATGGTGTTGAAAAATGAAATGTTAAGAAAGATCCCTACTTCATATAGCATTTTGCTGAAATTTAAAGAAACACATATAAGATTATACTCCGGTTTTGCTAGACACAGTGTACTATATTCATGTACTAAGAATAACACTAAATAATAAACTGATTAATGTAGGTGCTTTGAATGAAGTTGGCAAAGAAATTGGGCTCATTATTCAGCTCAGTCTTACAAATTTGTAGCTATGAATTGTAGGCTGTATGTCGCGTGAGATAGCATCATTCATTCATTCATTTCTTCACTTCATAAGTATTAATCAGGCTTCTCCTAAGTGTAAGACACAGTGCTAGGCACTGAGGTTTCAGGTAAACAGAGCAGACAGAGTCTACCATCACTCAGTTTATAATAAAAGAAGTAAAATAATTAGAAAGTTAGTGGTAAACAGGAAACTAAGCAGGGGATTGTGAGGGACTAATGCGGGGAGCTAATTTAGATCAGAAGGACTGAATGGATAGAAGGATGCAAATGAGGTAGAAGGACAGTTAAGAAATTATTGTAATAGATCAGATAGAAAATCATGGCTAGTGCAGTGATTCTCAATCAGGGGTGATTTAGTACTTCAAAGGACATTTGACAATGTCCGCAGACACTTTTGGTTTTCACAATTTGGGAGGAAGGTGCTACTGACATCTAGTGGATAGAGTCCAGGAAAGTTGCTAAACATCCTACTTTGTACAGGACAGCCTCCACAACAAAAAATTTTCTAGTACAAAATGTCAAAAGTTTTGAGCCTGAAAAAGCCAAGGCTAGTGTGATATCAGTGCAGCTGCAGAGAAATAGATTAAAAATCTTTTGAAGGCAAAATCAATACTGTATCATGTTCTCACTTATTTGTGGGAGCTAAAAATAAACACACAAACAAATAAAGGATAAGGGGGAGAAGAAGACAGAATAACCACAAAAATTCCTTGAGCTATTTGTCAAGTGAATAGATATGATGGGTAGGGGGAGAGGAACGGGTAAAGAGGCATGAAAATCAAGTACAAAAAAATAAGGGTGTCTTCCTGAGTTTTCAGTTTCAATAGCTAAGTGGAAGTTGGCACTCATATTGAAATGAGAAAATTTGGAAGAAGAGTTGGTGTAGGGGCAATGATATGGCACAGAATCAAGAGTCTGAGATGTTGAGTCAATCAGAAATGGTAATTAAAGTCGGCTGCATGAATCTGAGCAAAAGACAAAAATTGGGAATCCTTGGCTGAAAGATAGTGTTTAACATCGTAGAACTATATGACATCACCTAGCAAAAAAAAATTTATAAAGTAGCCAAGAGTTTAGAACTTTGATCCTTAATCAACTATACATTCTCACCAGGCTCTAAAATCCACTTGATCTTTTGCTTTCAGTGCCCTGGGTTAAGTATACTCAACTATACTCATCATATTTTGAAAACACAGTTATAATATTTGGGTTTCTTAATTTACTCAAAGCTATTTTTTATAAGTAGTTATCTTGTTCAAAAGTAAGTAATTTAAAATGGATTAGTATCTACATAATGGCACCAGCTCATGGGAAGCACAATGCTACATGCTACTGTACTGCCTTACTAATAACCACAGTGTATCAATTTAAGCTTAAGATTTGAGGAATGGGAAAAAGACAGCATGCATTCAATTGGATATTTTTATTCTTAAGAGAGCACAATGAAAAATTGTGAATCAAGAGTGATTACCATATTCATTTGGGGCAGAAAATAACTGGATGCATATATGCACAAAATGCAGTCCTTCTAAAAAGCACAAAACAAATTAACAGCAGCTGCTGATCACTCATGAGTAACTCACCACCATGAGCCTGTGTACATGAGCAGTAGAGGGAAGCATTTTAACAAGGAAATAAATTTCAGTTTTAAGCTTTACAAAATATTACAGATGATACAGAAAAGTAACTTAAGTATGCCATTTATTCTTCAAGAAAACTGCTTTAGGAGATGCAATCTTTCTAATATTTCTAGCAACAAAAAAGAACTGTTTGCTTATAGACCAAAGACAACACAGGTAAAAAGTAGTGAAATTTCCTTAAATAGTATTGAACCAATTGGACCAATTGCAATTACTATACTATTAACTGGATCAATATTTTTGACTCATTTCCCACTAAGCAAAATATTTAGTCTCTGCCGTCTGGGGTATACATAAACTAAAAATGTATGTATAGATTCATTTAACCAGAGAAATAATTGCCACAAATGAACTAATGTAAACAAGAGCCTCGGAAAAATACTTCATATGTAATAGCTCATAAAATCCTCCAATAGCCCTATAGTGTTATTATTCTTATTTTACAGATGAGGATATCAAATCTTAGGGAGTTTATCAGTCAGTAAAGAGTAGGTTATACTGTAGTAGCAAACAGATCTCGAAATTTAAGTGGATTAAAGCATAAAATTGAGGAGTTGTCACTGATTTGTCACCAGTTTTTTGCCGACTGACAATTATTCAAAGCAATTTCTTAGCAAAAGGTGACTCAGGGATCCAGGCTGCTTCCATATTAACCTCTAGAACTTATGGCTTTCAGAGTTACTCTGGTAGGAAAAGAGAGTCCTGGAGGGCCGTGTAAGATCTTGTCACTGGAAGAAGCGCATACCACTTTTTACCTGGAAAAGGCACATACCGCTTCCACTCACATTCCATTGGCAAAGATTAGTCACGTGATTCCACCTCACTGAAAAGGTACAGGCTTTCATGTGTCAAGGAAAGAGAGAACTGAACACGGGTAAGCACCAGCAACCTACTACAGAGAAATAAAGTAATTTAACCACATCTAAATACTTAGACTTTGGTAAAACCAGGATTTAAACATAAGTTTGTTCAAAAGCTGACTTAACTGTAGACCTTGGGTTCTCCCACTCCAGTCATGCAGTATCTACTATCTACTGGCCCTGCATGTGCCAAGAAAAAATAGACAACTGAAAATACTGAACACAAATCTTTAGGTTTATAAATAAACCCTATAACATTTTTTTTTATTCTCCTTCAGAAATGCTCATAAACTACCCATTTGTTGAGCTTTGAAGTATCACTTCCTCAACAAGCTTTCCCAAACTCCTAAATGAGGACAGATTCCTCCTTTTCTTCATGCCCATAGTACCGTTCTGTGAAACTCATCACAGGGTTCATGCCTATGAGTTTCATGATGGTGGCATCCATATCCCTGCTGTGTCTTCAGGATGTGGCACAATGCCTCACACAGAGTAGTCCCCAATAAATATTCATTGAATAACTGAGCAAATACATGAATGAAGAGTTTGACTCTTACTTGAAGCAGGTCATGCCATTGTTGGACACTCTCCTGTCTTAGAAACGCACCCCAAACAAGGTAAAATTTATTCTTCTACAATTTCCATTCAATATTCTTATTTTTCTTCGTCTTTTTCATTTATCTAACACCAAGAAAGGCTACTGTCTTTTAATACAAGAGCTCTTCAAATTTCTGAAGATAACCAGAATATTCCCCAAATTCTTCTTGACTTCCTCGATCTTTTTCATGCATAAGATGTATTCCTAAATCCATATCAATTCCTCTTCCTATCTGTGAAAATGTTCCGTTTTGTCAACTATCATCCCAAAGTGACCAGAATCTGGTCGAGCTCCTGAGGTGTGAACAGACTAGCTTCCAGCAGTGGGGTTACAACCTCTCTTGGAGGATGGATGGTGCATTTTTCCCACTATAGGATCTTCGCTGAAAATAATAGTGTCTGAGACACCACATACAGGAAACTCTGTAGGTAGTTTAACATTTGTATGAATGAAGGAATGCATTTTTAGATACATTAGATTTCTTTTGCAATTGTTACCCACCCTAAGTCCAAATAACTGTGAATATGTTTTTGTATGAATTGACTCAGTTTAGATCAGTTCTCCAAAATCCACACTTCAGAGAAAAAAAAAAAAAAAAACCTCTGTGAAATGTTAATACAGAACTAGTGAACATTTATATAGAATTATATAGAACATTTCCCGCAAAGCTCAAAGGAAATTAAACCAAGATGATCAAATGCTGATTTCTCCAGGGAAGTGTCCTTGTCCCTCTTCAGAGAAATAGTCTCCAAACCCACATTGTTAAAATAGCCTATCTTCCAGTGCTCAAACGTGGCAGTGAAAAGAAATTAAGAAAAGCAGAGGCGCTGGAAGGTGACTTTTTCCCAGTTGTGCACGTGTAGATGGAAGCAATTTACAAGCCATTATCTCAAGTCCAAATAGAAAGAAGCCACTATAATCCTCCAGCACTGAAGCTTTCTCATTCCTCTCTTTCTTCTCCTTCTCTTCTTTTTCATCCTTGTCCCTTAAAAAAGGAGCTCTGATATTTTCTAAAATATTGGAATGCAAGATGGCGATTTTCCATCAAGTGATGGGACGAGCCATCTCTAAGACCCCCTAGCAGGCGCACAGGGACATGACCTAGGGGCACCATCTGCCACTTGCAGCAGATAGCAGAGGCTGCCTCTGTTCAGACCAGTAGGTTAGATTTGATGTGTCTTTAAGATGAAATGCTCCATCGACTTTCCAGCAGCACAGTGAAAAGTTGAGGGAGAGTGAGAAGGAGCGTGCGTGTGTGCGTGTCTGTGAGTGTGTCTTGATCAGTGGGCTTGGGGCGGGCAGTAAATAAAGGGTGGGGCCAGCGAGGGGAGGAGGAAAGCAAGGATTGAGAGAAGCAAGAGCGTGGCTCCAATCCCAGTTAACCTGCTGGAGCTCATCCGGCTTGCTCAAGCCCCTGCACCAACTCACCCAGTAGCCTCTCTCTTGCTTCGTTCGCCCTTTCCCCCCTCCTTTCCTCTCCTGCTCTGGCTGCACCCCCTACCTATCCCCCACTTTTGCATCTGATCAGAAGACGAATGAGGGAGACGTTCCGGCAAATTGGGGCAGCAACTTTCCTCAGCCGGTCTCTGGCTCCAGAAACAGGAGCGCGCTGATCCTCCGCGGTCTGCGGCCCATGGAGGAGGAGGAGGAGGAGCGGTGATGGGCTAGAGACAGGAGCGAGGGGCCCCGAGCGAGCTCAGCATTGCCAGCCAGCTCCGCGTTCCCACGCCGGTTCCCTCGATCTCGCTCCTGGGGGAGCGCGCAGAGTGCAGACCCGGAGCACCCAGGGAGGATGAAGCGGGGACCCGGCCCGAGACGGGTGCATCTCGCGGGCGTGCGGCGGCAGCTGTGCCTCGGCATGAATTAAGAAGCTCGGAAGATGGAGCGCGGCACACTCCTTGCCCAGCCCGGGCTCTGGACCAGGGACACCAGCTGGGCACTCCTATATTTCCTCTGCTACGTCCTCCCCCAGACCACCCCGCAAGTACTCAGGATCGGTGAGTGAGCCCGGGGGAGCGCTCCAGGCGGCCGGCTTGGGGGATGTGGTCACTCCCCGTGGCCGGCGCGGGCGCAGCGGGTCCCG
>NW_007728797.1:156381-175482 GCF_000696425.1 Galeopterus variegatus | reverse complement strand
GGCGCAGCGGGTCCCGGGCGAGGCAGCGCGCGCCGGCGCGGGGGCAGGAGCTGGGGATGGTGGAGGTCAGTGCGCACCCGACGCTCCACGGAAAAGAGCGGGCCGCGTCACTGCTTTCCTCCTGGCGGGTGCCTGGCTTCACCCGGAGACACAGTTGGCGGGTTTTTTTTCAATCCGGGCTCCAGGAACGCGGGCAAGAGTGCAGCGACCCAGGCTCTCCTGGGCTGGCACCCTGCTCTGGGCGTGGGGTCGCGCGCCGCTGCAGCCACTGGAGCTGGGCGCGGGAATGAAATCTCCTAGCCGCATGGGTGGGTGGGTGTCCTGCAGTCCAGATCCGCAGCCCTGGTCCCTGGCAACGTGGGTCTGGGTACTCGCAAGCATACCCGGATCTCGAGAGTAGAATACCGGGACCACTAGGGACGTGGGAATATCCTAGAGCCTGCTGGCCCCGAACCTCCAACTTTCCATCCCTAAGTTGGGTTCTTCCACAAGGAGTCTTCAAAGTCCGGAGGTTCCTCTAGAGTGAGACGGAGTCCAGATCTGTCTTGGCTGAGGGTTTAAGGAGTGGAGAGGACTATCGGTTAGCAACTTCCGCAGGCACTGGAGTTTCCCACTTGACCCCCAGTCTGCCCGCCTGCCTGCCACTGAGCACGACCCAGTCCCCAGTCCTGGGAGACTCTGGGCTTTGATCTCAAGAGAAGATAAAAAGAGAATGGAAGGCTGAATGTGGGAATCCTGTGGTAGCCCAAAGAGAGGAAAAGACAAGCACAATAGAAGGGGTGCAGAATCACGAACCTAAGTGTACAGAGCCCACCACCAAGATTTGATCTATGGAGACACTGAGCAATTTCTGGGCTTTTAGAGTTGACATGGCTCTTCTTTCCTTTCAAAGTAAACCCAGTTTCTATTCCCCTAGTCTGTTTGCCCTCTTCCTTCCCCAACTAATTTTGCCACTTAAAGACACAGTCACAGAAAGAGCCACAGGTGAAGTCTTGACACCACGTGGGTCTCCCAGCTTCTCCCATGGCCCACTTTGGGCAGCAAGAGTGAAGCCCTGAGCTCTGAGGGCTTCTAACTCACACCCTTTCCAGGAACTGACATACAAGGGAGACTACAAGGCACTCACATAGTGATGCTCTTGAGCAGCTGAAATTTCCCAGCAAAGTGTACTAGTTCTGACCAGCAAACAGTGAGCACTTTACAAAAATTCAGAACCTAGTGTGTGGGATTTTTTTTTGTTTGTTTTCTGGGGGACGGGGGGTCACCGAGCACTCCCAGTTTAAATATATATATATTTAAACTTATATTATATATAAGTTTACTACTTTGACCTGCAATTTCTCTAGGCACGTGGGATCTATTTTTTAAGGAAAGAAAATATCCCAAATACTAAATTTTACTACAGACTTAGGTTTTTCTAGACTACAGGTAATGACAATGTGCATTTATGGGGTAGTTCAGACTCTTTTCTAAGAGAGTCCCAAAGTATTTCCTTGAAAAAAAAATCATCACTACTAATAATTAAAATATCTTCATGTTCCTGAGATATCTTCTAGCCTTAATCTCTTGTTCCCGCCCCCCCCCACACACACACACACACCAGCACCCGGTCAAAAAAAAACGTTTTTAAGTTCTTGTGGACAATACAAAATAAGTAATGAGTGTGTTACAATTTCCGATGCTTATTCACTAATTGGTGTTGTGCTTTTGTATTATAAATGTTGAAAGAGACACATCTAGGGATGCTAGAAATGGCTGTGCTAGCCAATATCCCTCCTCCCTATACTTAAGGTAGTATTTTTCTTTCCTACATCCCACAAATCTAAAGGAACTCAACGAGGGAGGTGGAAAAGGATGTTTTAGACATATTTGTCAACAGATCTGAGTATTTACTTAAGCTCCAAGCAATGACAACTAACCATTTAAAAGTAGTTTTCAAAGTGAAAACAATCATGATACACTGACCTTAAAATATATGCCACAAGATAATGAGATTTCCTTTTTCTAAATGGAAGCCAAATGCAAAAGTAAAATTGCATGGCTTTGTGTTGTTTATGTGCACTGAAAATGTCTCACTTCGTCTGGCCCTAAGTGACCTGTGGTTGGTATGGGCATTACCACCCTGTAAGGATGAGCACATACTTTTAAATGAAAAATTCAGCACCATGGAAACCAGCTTTAGCTCAGAGGAAATCTGCCTCTCTACAGTGAGTTTCTTGTATCAGTCAAGTCTAACACTGAATACAAAATATCAAAGGGGTTGGGGACTAGGCAAAAACGTGTGTGTGTGTGTGTGTGTGTGCGCGCGTGTGTGTGTGTGTGTGTGTAAGGAAAGAGGAGGATTAAAAATCCTATTCTTTTTTATCTTTCATCCCTCCTTTCTCTTTCAAATAAACCACCAATCATCTGACCAACCAACTTACCAACAAAAAGAGGCCCTTGATTATTAACTTGCATCTTTTTCAGTATCTTAAAATATTCTGAAGTAAAGTGCAGTACAAACACCAGATACTTAGTACTGTCCTTATATAGAGAAGGTACTCAAATGCTTGAATGAATTAATTACCTTTCTACTTTTTTTTTTTTTTTGCCAGAGTATCTGCTTAAACTTCAGCTATTGAGGATAGGCATAAAATTTAAGATAAAATTAAAGTATAGTAAATATTGGAGAGATCACTGAGTATGCATATATTCATGGTTCTAACACATGTTTTCTGTTGGAAAGTTTACAATCTTATGCAACAATTAAGAGACACTAAGGGGATCCCGTAGCACAGTGGTACCCTGAATATTACTACTGTGCTTGAGAAGTTTCCCAGCAGCTTGCATAGAAGGGAAATGTAGCTGGCTGCTGGGATTCTGTGGGGCTACTGGGGTCATTCCTGCCTCTCTGTATACACTAGTGTATGTCAACAACCAGTTAATTATCATACACAATTAGTTGGTCTATTAACAATTGCAGACATCCTCTTCAACAGGCACCAAACTATAACTAATGGTTAGAGCAGGGTCTACATAACCTTAGTAGATGGTGGATCACCACCATTAATGTGAAAAAAAAGAGAAAACTCCATGTGCATATACATTCTCTAGGCAAATGTGTCATATTTATAATAATAATAATAATAATAGGAATACATATTTACATAGGAAATATGTGAGCATCATCTCGACATGCACGATTATAGAGGTGGTGGTAAAAGCGTAAGATTAAGGGTTAAGTGGCGGGCAGCCAGGCTTTCTGACACCTGATTTGGTGTCAGAAAGCACAGATTTGAGTTCTACCTTCAAGATTTACTAAGTATGTGTATCAGTGAGTTATTCAATCTCTCTCGGCCTTTGTTTTTGCATCAGAGAGATCAAATTAAAAATACTGCAGACCTCACAGTGTCATTGGTAAGAGTACATGAAATAGAATATGAAAGGGCTTTGAGCAGTATCTGGAATTATTAATTGCATTATTATTGTTGTTGCTATTTTGCTTTTGCTTGTTTTTGATTATTGCCATTTTCTTACTGAACAGGGACTTAAGAGTTGATATGGTATATTTTTATAAGACATTCAATATTTTTAAGCCTAAATCTCTTCATCTCTAAACTGGCAGTGATGATAACTGCCTTTTCTGTTTCACAGAAGAGGAACAAATATACCAAATTTTATAATTTGCAAACAAACATCATTTTTTAATATTTTAAGCCAAACATCCCCAAAGTTTCAACTAATGTTTATATTTATTCGTAATTTTCCTTGAGTGTATAAAAACTCAACTTCATTCTTTAAGCACTTAATTAATTTGTCATTTTAACATTTATTATTCATTCAACAAATATTCATTGAGTTTTTACTCACCCCATGAATCAGACACACTTCTAGGTGCAGGACATATACCAGTGAACAAAAAAGACAAATGTATTTGCTCCCTTGAAACTTGTATTCTGGTGATTTACAATCTATGTTACTGAAGATTTTGTGATAGTATTCACCTTCAATGTGGACACTTTAAAAAATTTTTTTTAAATATCATTCTTGGAGAGTTTTCAGTTAATGTTCTGCCATTGATTATTACATTAATTACATAGTCAACACGGAACAGTTTTATACCCCTAATCCATAGAGTGTAAACACATTGCCAGATCTGGAGCAGAAACTCAGAGACTTGCCTTTGTTTAGGAAGATCTCTTTGGCCTAAGATAGAGTCACTCTGAGTCTGTGCCTTCAAAAGAACGTTGTTCCCAACATTAACTTGAGAACTGCACTGACCCTTGAAAAATCTGAGAGAGAAGGTATCTGATAGCTCAATAAAGGGGGAGTGCATGGGTAATGTTAACATATTTCTGCAAATGAGCGGATCTCTTGCCAAACTATTTTATCTGCATCATTCATCATTTTAGTTAATATTAATTTTACAGACCTAATGTTAACACTGCATTGACCTCAATTATAGCTACTTTTTCAGTACAGTTTGTGATCTCTGGCTTTTGTGGAGAAGAGCATGTCTTGGTGGCTTTGCCTAAGTTCAGGTGCTGGTTGACAGAAAAGCAGGAACTTGAAGTTAACTATTCTGATCTCAAGTTTAGAGCTCCTTGCATTAAATTATGCTGTATTGTGTATGGATTTATGTAAACTAAGCTGAAATCAAATATAAGAGAAATGAACTGTTGCTCTTAGTTATTAGGGGGCTCCCTTGAAACTTGTATTCTGGTGATTTACAATCTATGTTACTGAAGATTTTGTGATAGTGTTCACCTTCAATGTGGACACTTTAAAAAAATTTTTTTAAATATCATTCTTGGAGAGTTTTCAGTTAATGTTCTGCCATTGATTATTACATTAATTACATAGTCAACATGGAACAGTTTTGATACCCCCAATCCATAGAGTATAAACACATTGCCAGATCTGGAGCAGAAATTCAGAGACTTGCCTTTGTTTAGGAAGATCTCTTTGAATTTCTCTTTAGAGACCAAGTTGGACGAGAAGCCTTCCTACCTATGCTTAGCAAACACAGTGGTTTTAGATTGTACAATTAATTGGGATGGTTTTGAGGAAGGATTGATGGAGATAATGGGGGTGGTGAGTTCCCATAGCCTCTCAATCATCTTATGTTGTTTCACTGATAATTATTCATACAATATAGAAAATATCTATGTTCTAAAATTTCCCCAAAGCTTTTTAGACTACAAGAGTAATGGAGGACTCCAGGTAGCAGGGGATTCACATTTCTAAGTGCCTTTTTTAAACTGACTGACCTTGAGAAAATTATGTAATTGTTTTTTCTTTTACCCTAGCAAAGAAAATATAATGACAAACTCGTAAGTTTGTTGTAGAGCTGAAATGTGATATTATATGTAAAAAGCGTGGTATCTCATAGACTTTGACAAAGCTACCTCTCTCCCTCTCTCTGTTAATGAACAGGGTAGGAGTTTTGTGCTCTAAAATAATCTAAATGTCTGATCAAGTAAATGTAGGGAAATGTTCTTGCTGAAAGATTCATGAGGCACATGTGTATATTAAAGGCTCTTTGAAATCCTGCAGCAAAAACAAAACAAAACAAAACTTTCTTTTGTTTAATGCAGTATTTCCTACATTTTAATTATCGGAAGACTCTTATGTGAATCATGACTATTCATGCTCCACTGAGCTCATGCTCCCCAGAACATACTTGAGGAAACAGTGGCCATTAAAACCATTGAAATTTCAATACACACATTGAAAGTCACATGGCCACACATCATACTACATCTTCAGTTTAATATAGATTCTTCCACTCCCTATTGTAGAACTTTTTCATAAAGCTTCAAAAGTACATTTAGATATTTAGTACATATTGTTCTCTATTATTTAGAAAATATTTTTTAAACCACATCATTTATTCTGAAGGTGTGTCACTTTTATTAGCTTAAAATGTGACCGGGGCCATTTTCCTAATCTTTTTTCTTTTTTTTCCCACTAGACTTGCTTTTAACATTGTTTTAAATGGAACAAAAATATGTTAGAGTTATAATATCTTTTCCAGGAACATAATTCGTGGCAAATGAAAGGTCTATCCATATTTAAATTTCAACTTATTCATTTATTTTAAAATACATGTCTGATTTTTTCAATAATAAATCCTCATGGAGAAATGGAAACACTCAAATTAAAAGGAATGCATTCCAACTACATAAACTTCATAAATTACTTGTCTTGATTTACTACTGAGATCAAGTTATATCAAATAATAAAATACCTACAATCTTATTGCAGCAACACTATCATATTTATAATAATAAGTCAATTGGAAAAATGGTTAATCTTGGAGGGGAAAACAAAAAAAGTAAAGATGTAGAAATATCTGATTTTATAATCTCAGTTCTCTATGAACTACTTAAAAAATGAACAACGTTAGAATTTTTCCCAAGTCACTTGAACAATATTTCACTCTTTCTGGTTTTATTGAAAATGTAGGGGAGTTTTAAAGCATGTAATTTTGTATAATGCTACATCAATATATTTATAAAATCTAAAGATACAAATTGGAATTAGGAAGCAATGATATTGACTAGATTAAGAGTAAACTCCTATTGACCACAAATATCATTGCTTTCTAATTTCAATTTGCAACTTATCTTACCTTAGATTTTATAAATATGTTAGTGTAGCATTACACAAAATTACATGCTTTAATAAACTACTACTGCCTACAAATCAGTCTTACAGAAACGTCCCCCAACAGCTTGAAAACACTTTTTTACTTTGTTACATAACTTAACATATTATTTGATGCATTAGTTGACCAGATTAGTTGAATTTGAAGATTAGCCCATGTTACATCTTTTGATGAACTACTAGTTTACTGCTATCCTGATTGGAGAAAGCAAAAACACAAAGTAAAATAACCCACAAATGTCTATCAGCACTCTTGAAAATCTCTATTCATCATGTTTCAAAAGGAGTTCAACAATGCAGATTTTTATGCCATAATTGTATATGTTGGTTTTTATTTAATAGAAATACAATTATTAATTACTTATTATAGCCATCAGTTTTCGATTTGGAGATAGAAGTTAATTATGACTTACTATTTTCCTTTAAAAAGGCAAAAAAAATGTATTAAAATGGGTCATTTATTACAGTGAACAAGTCCAAGAGTACAATGTTAAGGCAAACTGACTATTCTATCTAATGACTGTTTAAAACTCAACCCATACATGGGTTAGTATGTACACGTGTATATCTCCTAGATCTGTTAACTGAGAGGGCCTAGAAACAATGAAACCCATATAGCAATGAGCACTCCTGCACCCAGGGCTTTTTGGGAAATGGGTGACTTTAGAACTGAGGAAGGAAATATACCGGGTGATTCTGGAGTATCTTGTAGTGCCAGAAAGTAAGGAAGTGCTCCCACAAATCCATACCGATAGAGATAAATGATTAAATAAACAGTCAAATCTCTCAAGCAGAAGAACCCAGTGATCAAAGTCACCATCACCAGGAAGTCCCCTTAATAGTATTCATACTTAAGATGTGATGTAAATGGACCTTTACCTAGCTGCTCTTCCACCCCAAAGCCCAGAACCCCACTCTATGTGAGAAAACATCAGACAAATTCCATTAGAGAGCATCCTACAAAATTGCTGAGCAATACTCATTAAAACAGTCCAGGTCATAAAAAAAAGGAAAGTCTGATAAACTATCACAGCCAAGAGGAACCTGAGATGTGATGATTAAATGTGGTATGCTATCCTGGATGGGATCCTGGAACAGAAAAATGACATTAGGTAAAAACTAAAGCCTTTGAATATATATTGATATTACTTAATAATAAAGTATCAATATTGGTTCATTAATTTTAACAAATGTACCACACTAGGGTGAGGAGATTGACAACAGAAGAAACTGGCTGTGCAGTATATGGGAAATCTCTGCACTAACTTAGTTTTTCTGTAAATCTAAAACTCTTCTAGGAAATGATGTCTATTTTTTTAAAAAAAGACTCAAAATCATATCAAGATTTCTTCTGCTCTTACTGTTTCTACCTACTTTGAGATACATTAAGATCTGTAAATAGTTGCATCAAGGGAAATAGGAGGATAAACTGTTGTCCATTCCATACAATACACTACATAAAGGGTTTTCTAAAAGTATCATTAAAATAAAGACAACAGCATTTGTTATTAGAAAAATCACTAAAGAAATAAACTTTATATAAAAATTGCTATTGATAAAATGTGATGGTTTTATATCTTTAGAATTCTGCAGTGAGTTTGTAGGGAATCAGGCATTAGCTGTTTCTACCCATTAGTTTTTTGTACTTAAATATAATTTAACTTTGAATATCCATTCAAGCATATCTTTAGAATTCTGCAGTGAGTTTGTAGGGAATCAGGCATTAGCTGTTTCTACCCATTAGCTTTTTGTACTTAAATATAATTTAACTTTGAATATCCATTCAAGCGTTGTAACATACTTTGTTAGAGGTATTAAGTGTCATTGTTTTTGAATAAATACTCACAGCAAACTATTTGCACAAACTCCTTCTCTTAGCAAAATTGTCTAAATGTGCCTTTAAAAATCAATACTTAATTCCCAGAGCCAATATATGTAGTTCATAATTCAAATTGGTGAAAGGATGGTGAAAATCAAGTGTTTTTTGGTTTTTGTTTGTTTGTTTGTTTTTTCTTCATTATGAAGACTCCATTACAATTTTTAAGGAGTTTCTTTTCTTTCTTTCTTTTTTTTTTCTAAATTTTAAACTTCTAAAATGTTGGATTATGTATGTTGGCAATCCATAGATAGAAGTTGCATTCTGATGACCTGGCTATGTTTATATTGTGAAAGATGTTACTGTATTTCATCTCCTAAAAATAAATTAGTCAGAGCCATTCTTTAAGTTTAAAGGCAGTGTTTGCTTTTTGATTTCTGGCAAGTATGTGTTCCTTTTTCTCTCAGGATATATTTGAACCCTGTGATTGTTTCTACACATGTCCACTGAGTTGGCAAGAATCTTTATAAATGATTGTGAATCATCTAAATGTTCAACAGGAGGGAATGGTTAAGAAAAGAATAGTATAAACTTAAGAAATAAAGGATCCGTTAAACGTGATCCTTATGATAACATTTATGTATTAACATGGAAAATGCTTATGAAATAATATAGACTATAGTATATGGTATTACATACTTTGGTTTGGGAATTTATAAAATTCATTCTTGTAAGAACTTTTAGTTAGTGAATGTAGAAATGGGAAGTCCGTTGTTTTGTTTAGGTGGCAGAATTGTGGTTAAAATTTTTCATTCATTTTGATTCCTATGAATATTCTTTGTCCAATTAAAAATGATTGGTTAAAGTTACCAAACTATAGTTTCTAGATTATTGTAGCAGTCATTTGAAGGCAGACCGGCATAGCGAAAAGTGCATGGAATTAGAGTACTTCCAGCTCTGGTGATTTTTATTTCGGTCACGTCACAGAACCTTTTAGCAAATCTGTTCTCTGGTCTGTCAGAGAGTACTGGTGGTGAACAGGTGCGGGGTGCCTCAGCTAATCTCTTCCACATCTGCAGTCCCTTCTGCAGTATCCACTCTACTTTGTTGTCAGTGGGATAAAATGAGATGCTGCATAAAGACCTGCAACTGTGTTACAGTTAACTTTTACAGCCACAGCATCAAGTGTGTGGAAATGAAACTTCATTCATTTCCTGGTAATTAAACCTAACTAGGCTCATCAGCCCCTATTTACAGTGGGACCACATCAAAGTCCTCACTTTCAATTTAAAATGTAAATTTTTATGAATTTCTTTTCTCCCTTCTCCCTACAGTGATCACATACCCCTGGCTTTAAGAGAGAGGCATTTGCTGTCATTCCTCCAGGATATTCACTGGGGCGTGGCTTGTCCAGTCTGGTCCTGGGTATTGGCCTCTAACTCCATTACATGCACTGCCCATTTCCCTGTTGGGAGCACCACGTGGCTCACTTGGGCGCTGCTGAGATCTCTCACATGGGCTGTTTACCCAACACCTCATCAGGGTGGAATTCATAATCCACACAGCAGCACCTGCTCCAGGTTACCTTCAAGTCTCACTTTCTGTCCCAGTATACTCTGCTTCCATCTCGAGTCTCCTGGAGGCCCCCTACATAGCAAAGAGTACCTCATGGGTCTCCACTCCCAGACATCCCACCACACGTGGCCACAAGACCTCTCCAAGCATGAAGGATTCTACCGTCCTCCTACCTCCACTCCACGTTTTCCAACTGGAAGAAGGAGAAGCAGGGAGCTGCGTTCTTTCATTAGCAGATGTTTATCTGAACTTGGAGGTTCAGGCTATAAACATCATCGTGGTATTTAAAGCAAAGCTTTTAAAATTAAAGCAACAAAGAAGTAACAACAATAAACTTTTCAAATTTCAGATTTCTGGCTGTTGCAACAGAGAGCCTAGGCTTTTAGGAATAGTATCTCTGTCTCTTTCTATATATATACTGTATAATATACACTAATGGAGGTACATACTATATTATAAATAATACACACCTAAACATATGTACATATCTAGCATATATTATTTCCATTAGTATAAGTACTAATACACTTTATATACATATTAATTACATGCATTTATTATATATATATTGTTACATGCATTACATATTGTAATACTGCATGCATAAATATAGAACATATATTCATATATAAATACATATATAGAGATGTGTGTTACTTATTTATATTTATCTGTTAGTATATATGTATTACATACACATATTATTACATATATTATTACACACAATTAGGATATATAATACTACATATATTCATAAATAAATACATACATATATATAATAACATTCCAATTTGTATTTTTCTCTCTGCTTTACCCATTCTACCTTGGAAAAAATAATACGTAAAGTCATAATTGCATTTTGAATAACTTGGAAAGGATAATGGGTTAAACACCCTGTGTGTGACTGCTGGTGGTAGAGGCAGAGAAAAGACAGCGGGGAGGAATCAGGACCACATAGACCACGACAACTTGTTATGTCTCCAAAATGTTCTCAGGCTACTGCTTTTGAAATATCTGTTCTGTGGCCTATGAGAATATCCCTGTTGGTCTGAACAACTGGGAACACATGCCATCATCTAGGGTCCCATTAACAGGAAAGGATTGATAATATTTTGCTACTTCTGTAGGACATTTGTCAGAAAATAGTATTAAACTAAAAAGAAAATACCCTGAAAAAATAATAATTTAATAGAAAATATAACAAAATTGTTATAAATGTTCATTGTTAACATATGCAGCATTTGCTCAGAATTTTAGCAAACAGTAAATATAAAGAAATCAAACCCAGACATCCCTTTGAACAAGCTATAGAAAGTATATACATTTTTTTAAAAAACATAGAATATTTTTATGTAATACATATACAAATCAAACCCAGACATCCCTTTGAACAAGCTATAGAAAGTATATACATTTTTTTAAAAAACAGAATATTTTTATGTAATACATATACAAAAAATACACCATATAAAAAATATAAATAGATTTAAAATGACAGTGTGTAGGACCAGGCAGAGCCTTCAAACATATTGAAGTCTAACTTTCTCATTTGATAGGTCAGAAAACTAAGGCACCAGAAACTCAGCTTATATGAATACTCAGTAACGAAGCCACAATTCTTAACTACTTTCTCAGTGCTGTTTTCTTGCAACTTTTTCTCATACAATTCATTTAAGAAGAATTGAAAATCCATATTTGAATAAATGGGAAAGAGTAATCAACCAATAAAATTCCATAATGCAAGGAGCACAGAACTAATCAGTGTGGTTTATTTAAATCAGGCTGCTCTTTGTACAGAAGTTAAGTTTTCAGTTGTGCCTTAAAGGAGAGAGTGGACGTGGGAAATGGAGGCGAGGCAGAATCCAGGTGGGATCATTATTGCAAAGATTCAAATCCAGGGAAAATCTGACATCCAGGGAAAATATCAATAAAGAAATCTTAACAGAAATGTGTTAAACTATACATATCTTTAGATTTTTTTTAACCTTGTGTTATCTAGGCATTTCTTATCAAGTCATCTCTCAATTATTGAGTGTGCAGAAATGTCTTCATATCTGAAAGGACTCAGAAAAAAATTCAAACTAGCAATTACAAATGAGTGGGATATAGCATAGCAATTTAGAATAATTAGAATGCACTGCCATTATTTTTTATTACCGTAATTTAATCGGAGAGACTCAAGCTAGTGTTATCCTTTGGTTAGGCTAGGCACATGTGCATACAAGGGAAAAAGGCCAAAGAGCACATCTGTCACTCACTTTGTGAGAATGTCATAAAAAATCAGAGAGGGAGCCCACAGTGTGGAACTCTGAGATTCATATTCCCATCTCTCTATCAGATGTAAGGATAGTGAGGTGGAATGTATGATTAATATGACACTTATAGAAAACAAAATTGGGGAACAATTTCTGGAGAGTGTGCTAAAATAAGTTTGCTGTACTATTCCCGAAGTCCATACTGCCTTCTGTGTCATGTGAAGTAATCTTGCAAATTGACTTCTGGGTTTTGCAAGTGACATTTGACCTTTTCTTCTCCCTTCAAAGGATGAAGTTTTAATTTATCTTTTTGCCCATTTTTGCTTATTCATTTATTCATTCTTATATTTATAGTTTGTCTTATTCTAAAATATTTCAAAGGCTTACATAAGTACATATATTATAACCTGATAAAATATCATTAATGAAAATGGAGATAAAGGTGAAACAAGATAAAGGTAGGGGTGTTTCAGTGAAAAAAATGCCAAAAGTGGACCAGAAAATTTTATCTGCACTTTCTAGCAGCTGAAATAAGAAGAGAAACAGCACAAATCCCAGAATTCCAAGGGTTTTGTACTTGAACAAATCACAGGCTTTTCAGGTTAAAAAAATGGAAGAAATTCATCCTGCGATCTTGATAAATGGAAACAATCTGACGTTGTAGGTAACATCCCTATGATAAAATCAGTAGTGCATTTCATACAAGTACATTTGTTTCTTACAAAGTGTTCAATACATCAAAAAGTAATAAGACCACTTATATGAAAAGATGTCAAATAGTAATTAGAACACTTATTTCTACAGAACATCCTGTTATGGAACTCTCGAGTAGTTTGGTCTGACCTAAAACTAAAATTTATAACACCTAGCATATGGATGGACTGCATCTCACCTCACAATTCATTCATAATTATTGCTCTTTGAACCTGGCCTCTATTAGAAGGTGAGCCGCAGAAAGTTAAAAGGATGGGGGTTGGGATGAAGTATGCATTTCTGGTTAAAGGCAGATGCATAAACTCATCACAAGTTAGGAATGAGGTACTCTGTGAAATTAAGAAACCCAAGTCAGATACCTCATTGAATAGAAGGCCACCACACCTCTGTATGGGTGAGACACCTGGAAGCAGGGACAAGGTTTCACTGAGAAAATCCTTGTGAGTTCATCAAAATAATGCACCAGCAGGTGATAGTCATTTGTCTGCACTGGAGAACAAGGCTGCAAATATTGTCAAACATTGACCAGAACCACTAAAAGGAAGAAGAAAATGTGAGTTCATCAAAATAATGCACCAGCAGGTGATAGTCATTTGTCTGCACTGGAGAACAAGGGTGCAAATATTGTCAAACATTGACCAGAACCACTAAAAGGAAGAAGAAAATGGGGGGGGGGAACAGGGGGGAGCTCTTTGAGACATTGAATTTAAGTAGCATGATTTTCATGTAAATTCTAAGATAGATAAGTTGGGAACTGTACACTGATCTTCTATATTATTATCTATAAGTCAATAACATGTACTGAGGTACAGTCTACCCACTGTGGTGACTGGATTTCAGAGCACTTGATCTTAGCCTTTCCTTCTTATAGTAACCATAGAATAAAACTTGGGTCATGAGGTCAATGAAGCAAATATTTACAAATGTCTGCTGTTCAGATAATAATTTTCTATTTTTCTACTCTTTCGTTTTCCTAAGATTTTATAATTTTTTCTTGATTAAATTATAGTTCTCTGGTTTTGTTTTTAATTAGAATCTACTTTGAGTATCCCGATCAGTAATAAAGCTTAAATCTTTCCTATTTCTCTGAACCTTTTAGATACCCCTCGGTAATCCTAACCATCTCGTCTTAGAAAAGCCTATTTTATCTAACAGGACTATTGGTTATATAAGGCTGAAGGGAAATAACCTTAAATTTTGTCAGTCTGTGTCCTGAATGTGCAATTTGTCCACATTTCTTTAGACTCCCTATTTTGGAGTACTTCAATGGGCTTAAGATTTAAAAGCAAGTAAACAAAACCTAAAAAATGGCATGTTTTAGTTTAAGGTTTTGATCTTTTTCTGAGGATCCTGAAAGAACAACTTTAAATTTTGTAGAATTTCTTGCTTGGAAAAAGACAAAAATAAATAAATAAATAAATAAATATATCAGAAACTTATATAAAAAGCAAAATATGTTAGAGGTTTTATCAATTCATCTTACAATTTAAATATTATTTGCTGGACACAGATCATTTGATATACATGTTTCTATACCACATCTTTGTTATTCCAAAGTACAAGGTAGTTATTCCTAATATAACCATTTATTTGATGTGGAAATTAAGTCTAAATTTTATGCACAAAATCAAATGTCGTATTTAACTTAGGAGTGGAAAAATGCGTTTTGTGAGTACATTGTCAAATTTAATCACCTGTGTGTTCTACATTTGGATAATTGCCAACGCTTCCTTTCATCTGCTTTTATTTACAGAAAAATAGTATCACCCAGCAGGACTATTTTAGTATGCCATCATTAAAAAAGGTAAATACACTTACCTTCAAAATTATTCTTAGCCTACCTTAAAGTAATGAGCATCTGGCATCTGATGGAATACAAGTAGCATGTTGTGGGCAGTAGTTTTTGAATAAAAATTCTCAATTTGCTACAACCAAATTTCTTTTAGTACCTTGTCTAATTCTATTTTTCAGGCTTTCGGTGTATAATAATTTGCATAGCCATATTAAAGTGAGCTTATGTGCTGAGAAACAAAACCAAATTCAAAAGACTTAATTAAAAGCATAGGGAATCTGAGTGAAATTTTAAATATTAGACGTGTGACTTATGCTGGCCTATTATTTCTTGATTTATTTGATTTATAAAGACTTAACTTTTACTTGAAAACCCCTAGGGAATGATTATAGATTAAGATATTTTCTAAACTGTAACATAAAACTATTAAGAATGGCAATAATTTGAATTAATAATGCTCTTACTGGGTTGTGCAATGAGGACTAAAATACTGAACCGTTTCTTTTTATTGTTAGGTATATTGGAAAAATGTTTGCACTGCATTTCAATAACACCTTTCCATTACACTTATATATTAATTTGAATCTGTCAAGTTTTTCTTCCAGAACAGAGACATTCAACCAAGAACATTTTTTCCCCCCAGGTGACATTTGGCAATGTCTGGAGACATTTCTGTTTCTATTTGTGAGGGTGGGGAGAGCTGCTACTGGCATCTAGTGAATAGAGGTCAGGAGTGCTGTTTAACATCCTACAATACACAGGACAGCCCCCACAACAGAGAACAAACCAGACCAGAAGGTCAACAGTACTGAGGTTGAACTTTGGGATAAAGATTATAAACACAAATCCAGTATAGGTTGATGGAAATTCTTTGGAAATCTCACTCCAGAGAAAAATAAATAAACAATCACATATTCTCAGAAGGTATGAAGAGAAGCAATATGCCATGGTAATAATTTGCCATGAATCAAGAACATAGTTGTAGATCACACTTCCCTTGCCCAGCATCTATGCTACCTCTTCTGAAAACATGTCCATCTGAAACACTAAACAGACCTCACAGTAAGTTACCCAATTGTGCAAAAAAATGTACCTCATTCAACTCTCTGATCTTTTTGAGTGTCTACTATATGCAGGCCACTGAGTATACATTAATGAGCACAGTAGACAGTCTGTCTTCATGGAGTTTACAGTGTAGGAAAGACATATGGCTATGAATTAAATGATTGCACAAAGAAATATTTAATTGTAAACTATGAGAAATATTATGAATGAGAGGGTCATGATGCTATGAATTCCTTTAAAAGGAAAAGCTGACAAGTTTTAAGAAGGTCAAGGAAACTTTCTTAGGGTAAAAAATTCCTTAGTTTAGATCTATAAGAGAAGTAATTCCTAGAAGTTGATTAAGAAAAAAAGGAAGAGCATTCCAAGTGGGGGAATGGCATATTTAGAAGTCCAGAGTTGGAAAGGTATGTGTCTTCACTGACAATTTAGCTCTTTTACCTGTACCTTTTGTTTATCTGTGTATGAGTGCATGTGTGTGCAATATTCTTTTCTAGTAACACTTTCTAGGTTACAGGAAAAATAAAGCTATTTCTTAGGTTAAAATTGCAATGTATAACTAGTTATTTAACCAATAGCTATCTTCCCTAAAGATAAAATTTAAATCTTCTCTTTGAAGAAACAGAGAAATGAAATAGAATGTTCTTACCATCCCTTGAGGTACTATGAACAAAGGACGAAGAGTAGGGAACTCCTGGGGAAAAAATATCAAAGAAAAATATTTCTCTTTGCCTAAATCTTTGTTGATTCTCATCCTATTCTGCCTCTCAGAGAGTCATCTTGTCTCTGTAATGTTTTTTCTCCCCATAACCCTCCCCTCCATCCCTGGTCAAAGAACACAGAAACTCAATGAATGTCACATTTAGGAAGTATTCACAATTTTATATTTTTTTCCTAATTAAGGAATCTAAGACACAGAGAGCTCCTAACTGTTTAATATCTATTGTCAAAGTAAGTACTGTCCTGAAGCATGTCATTTCTGCTGAAAAGTAACTATTTTTAGCACCTTGAACCATTTCAAAATACTGTTTAGGTTTATTCAACTTCATGCTTTGTAATACTACAGAAATCATGTATGAATATGGTTTAATAATGAGAGTTTCTAAACTTTCTAAAACTTCAAATGGGAGTTTCTAAAACTACTCAGTGTGGCTAGGTAGCCAGCAAACACTGTGTTCTGGAAAACCACTGTTTCTTCTCTAAGTAGTTCAGGGAGTGCTGCCTTTTCTCAATGAAGAATTAAGACAAAAGAGTGTTGAGTACTTTCCCCATATTCCTGAGCTCAAGAAGGTATAATCCATCTTGAATGTGTTGACTAGATTTGTATTTATGGACCATCCTGGGATTTACTCCTACTTGGTAGATTGTTGTAATACTTCTTATAGAGAGCTGGAATATATCCTCTGTATGCATGGAAACTAATCTTCCAAGACTACTAGGGCCATGTGTTCTCCAATAAGAGACTCTTTTCTCCAATGGCTCTGATGATTATTCTGTTTGCCCCTGCAGATCCACTCTCCATGATCCTCTAACTTCCATTGACCTATAGGAGTTGTATCAAGTTTCCCTTGCCTTCTGGTTTCATGTTGCTTTTGGCCAGTGGGAAGCACCATCAGATTGGAAGCCAAGAACAGAATGTGATTCAATTATTAATTTCCTTGACTCCCTCCTGATTGATTCTCTGTGACTTGTCAGTGGCTGACTTACTACTCTGAAGCTCTTAGCTCATTTTGGGGGGTGTTTGTCTCCTGAAGCTTCATGTATCTCAGCACTTCCTCCCTTTGCCCATTTAGTCCTGGAGTAGATGACTTGATGGTGGCTTACATCTCTTGCTAACCCTAAGAATTACTTTACCATCCCTTGCCTTCCTTTTAACCTGTCATAAATTTATAACAAGCACCTTCATTAAACACTCTTCAGTCACCTCCTGTCAGTGTGCCATCTGCTTTCTGCTGGGACACTGACCTAGACAGAGGTTTGATGCAACTGGGCTGAGGCATCTCTTGACAGGACAATGAAATCATAAAGATAACATAGGTATGTAATTTAACATGTATATCAGACATCTTTTATCTATACACATTTCAGCTAAGGTTTTCTTAATATAACATTTTCATAATAGGATATACTTATTTTTTCTTGACATTCATTTATTTACTTGTTTTGATTATTTTTCTTTTATTTACCAAGGAAGGTATACCATTTTGGTGAATGTATTTGATAAGTATTGACACACACACACTGCACACTAATATGTGCTATGAAAGACAACAGAAAACTATGAGACTTGTCCTTGCATTTAAAAATTTTCAACTTAAATAGAAGAGATATAACATATACAGGTGAATACTAATGATTCAAGAGCCCAATTAGGAATATTTTATACATTTAATTTTCACCTCCACATCTCATTTGTGTGGGAACCTGTGCAAATTGAAGGGCTTCTCCTAGCTTCAATGTTCTTGTTTGTAAAGTGGGATTGTTTGTGTCTACTTCACTGGGCTTTTGAGAAGATTAGCAGAGCTTATACATGAAAAGTGTACATTTAATTTTCACCTCCACATCTCATTTGTGTGGGAACCTGTGCAAATTGAAGGGCTTCACCTAGCTTCAATGTTCTTGTTTGTAAAGTGGGATTGTTCGTGTCTACTTCACTGGGCTTTTGAGAAGATTAGCAGAGCTTATACATGAAAAGTGGGACATGGTAAATGACTAAGGAAAGTTAACTGTCATTATTACTGTTACCATTACTTTGTTTGCACATAATTATTTGTGGATCATAAAGAAATTTGCATCTTTTTATCTTTTTAGCAATTCTAGGTGGTAGTTACTGTCAACATTATCCCCACTTTTGAGATTAGAGAACTTAGGAGAAAGAATAAATGATATAGCCAGGTTAAGCCAAGATCTTGAACTTTTTTGGCAATTTTTATTCCATAATATACTACATTCTTCAAAAATGTCACAATGTACATATTAGAAATTTTGTAAATTCTCAAAAAGTTAATGCATGTTGAAGTCTGAATTTCTAATGCTCAGAAATAAAAAAAAGCGTGTATGTATATATGTGTGTGTGTGTGTGTGTGTGTGTGTGTGTGTGTGTATATATATATATATATATATAAATCTTTTTTTTTTTTTTTGTCTTTTTGTCTTTTTTGGTGACCGGCAACGGATCACAACCCTCAGTGTCACGCCCGTACCGGACCGGGACCGGCAACGGGATCGCAACCCTCGGT
>NW_007728797.1:148927-156107 GCF_000696425.1 Galeopterus variegatus | reverse complement strand
GGAGCGCCGCCGCGCTTCCCAAGCGGCGCACTGTAGCAGTGCGCCACCAGGCCGGCCCTATATATAAATCATTGACTTGGCTCCACTAAAGCAAACTTATGGCAACAAGTTTATAGAAAATCCTTGCTATACCCAATAAAGTCACACCTAGAAAGGCGAATATACATCAAGAAAAACATCATTTAGAATAGGTATTAAATTCATGTCAGAGACAGAAGGTAGGAACCCACTGGTGGTTTGATATTTACAAAGATTTCTGTCAGTTTCTACTTGAAATCTTCCCATTTTTGAGAGAATACAAAAACATTTCTTACAGTCTCAGTCATGAAGATACTGAAGAAATCCCCATTCCCGAGCTTCATAAAATCACTCCTATGTTTAGAAAAAAGACCAGGGTGGTTATTACTCAGTCCTGGAAAGTATGTCCTCCCATCTCCTAAATTAAAGGTAAAAATGGTAGATTAAACACCATAAAAAAAATTCACGTCAGACAGATCCCATTTGTTAAGTTTTGTACTGTAAGTTCATTTTTTGTTTCTCTGTTTCCTGTAAGCTAAAGAGGTTCCCCAGAGCTCAAAAATGCAAATTCCATTTTAGAAGGTATTTCATTTTCACAAAAGCTAATTTGAGGGGAAAATAGTTGTGAAGTCATTTGGAAATAATTTCAAATAACAAGGTTTAATCCTGGTTATTTGGAAGTTCTACTGACATGGTGTATGAAAATAATAAATATCGGCCAAGGGATAGATGCTGCTTATTTAATCAGTCAAGGAGCTTTTGTATTGTGAATTATTTTCTTATTTTACTCCCTGCATCATTCACATGTTTGGGAAATAAATATTATTCCTCTGTTCTGTAGAAGGAACAGGCTACTCAGAGAGGGATGTTGACTCAGCCAGAGAAAGTTAGGGAAAACTTTAATCAACTCCTCAAACTATTTCAACAGAATAAGCCAATACATTTTTATAAGTAAAAAAATGCAGTTTTATTTGTGCATTAGC
Source organism: Galeopterus variegatus (assembly GCF_000696425.1). NCBI lineage: Eukaryota > Metazoa > Chordata > Mammalia > Dermoptera > Cynocephalidae > Galeopterus > Galeopterus variegatus. The sequence goes on along the minus strand of NW_007728797.1, from coordinate 155,106 downwards.
ATGAAAAATATGAAATAGATAAAAGACCTGAGTTCAAATCATTAAATACTTTGTCTCACTTTCAATATTCAGAAGACTTAGTAAAAACCCTTACACCATAAGTTTGTTATACCTGGCATTAAGTTCATAATATAAAGTTGTTCCCATTATCAATTAGTTTCTAACTTCAATAACTTTTTGTAACTTTAAGTACAACAATCATTTATTCTATGATATTAGTGAGAGTTTCTTTAAACTCATATCAGCATATGCATTATTATCTTATGCCTTCTTTTTTTCCCCTAATTTTCCATTTTTGATGACTATTTTAGTTGGGTGTGTGCTATTAATATTTCCATATAAGACATCAAAAACACTAAAATATCTTTAATATTTCTATATATGAATTTTGAACATCTTCTAGTTATTTTTAGTTGTCACCCACCAAAGTTTTATTTTTTGTTTGTTTTATTTTTATTTTTTTCTTATCTCATCATTTCAGTTCTTTCTGCTTTTACATCTATGTTTTATCATCTGTTAACCAAATGTTTAGCTCTCAATACTGCATTATTCTCAGTATTTTGAATAGATGAGATCTGAATATTTAAGCATGTTAAACTCTGTAAAGCAGTTAAAGTCTGATTTCATATAACCTTATGGGGTTTGTTATATATTTAAAATTCATCTGGATGATTTCTGGGCTATGTTATTTCATACTCTGTACACAGTAAAAATTTAAATGTCTAATGCAATGAAAATACGGTAGTACCAGGGTAGCTTTATTTTCTAAACCAATGAAGAGAAAAATCTTGCTATTTTTCGTGTGTGTGTGTGTGTGTGTGTGTGTGGTTTAAGAGCTTTTCATTGATCTGTTTAGCTTAGTGTCCAGACACTGAGCCAGGCCCTGAGGTCTATCCCGGTGTAAAGGTACATGTGATTCCTAGCTTCAAGGATGCTGGTGGGCAAGACGAAAGAAGTAAACACAAATATAAGTACAAATAGAGTTAAATGTTATGAAAGGGTTAAATGAAATTCATGGAGACTGAATAAACAATTTATGAGGGGAGAAGAGGAACACAACTTGATACAACATAGCCAAGGAGGTGCCACTCGTGGCCAAGGAGGGTGCTGACACCCTATGGAAGACAAAGAGCCACATGAGAAGGAAAAAGGAAAGAACATTCTGCATCAGAGAATGGCAATGCACAGACCTAAGGCAAGAAAAGCTCGCCATTTGTTTGAACAAATTAAAGCAATCCAGTGTGGCAGGGGAGAGGCGTGAGGGTGGCAGGCCCTTGGTTATCCTAGACACCCTAGACTTGTGGCCTTCTGACAGATTTGTGTGCCACTAGAGGACCATGAAGACTTTCCAGAGTGTGAGTTGGCCCCAACAGATGTAGGGGAATCTGTTTCCAGATTCTCCACTTCTATTTACTCTTTTCTAAAGTCAGTCCCACTGAGAATGCACCTGTGCTGTGCTGGTTCTCTTTTCCCACCTCTTCCATAATTGTCCTTTTCTCATTTAATAAAAGAAAGCACACCTGCCACCTATATCAAATCTTACTTGGTGCAGTGCCCTAGGGCATAAGTCAGTGCAGTGCCCCTGATAAAAAAGGAATCCTGGAAGAGCAAAGAAAGACTGAAGGCAGTTTTCTGCTCCCTGCCCCCCACCCCAGTGAAACATTCATGACAAAGTATCTATCTATCTGTCATCTATTTACTATCTATCTATCTATCTATCTATCTATCTATCTATCTATCTATCTATCTACCTATCTATCATCTGTCTGTCTATCTGGTTATCCATCCACCCATACATTAGTTCATCTTTACCTATCGATCGTAGAGTTAGAATTCAAAAGTAATCTCTTAGTTAGGGAGGCATATTAAAGTGTGTGTGTTTTAAATAAATCATATCTTGTTTTTAGCAGAAATTAGGTCTGTTTTAGCTGATTTGTTTGACAAGGAAGACTAGTGTTAAAAATGAGTGGTATTGCAGATATGTTTCAAAAAGTGAAATACATAAGTCTTCAACTCTAATAATTTGATGAAAATCTGCAAAGCACATATACAATATTAGTACCTCAGAAATTACATGTTTTGAGACCATTTTAAATTACAGTGAAACATTTAAATACTGGCTTGAAATATGTGGAGATAGGACCTAGTTTTTCTAAATCATTTTAGGAGGAAGTCGTAAAAAGTCCTTGAAGTCATTGTCCTCAATAATGACAAGGAGGTGGGGTTTTATACTCAGTTAAATGGGAAACAATTGAAGAGTTTTAGGTGGAGGAATGGAATGTCTTGATGTAAATGCTTTCTTTGCACGTAGTAGGATTACAGCAAATTACTGTGGAATTGGATTGTATTATTTCTTGTCTTCTAACATCTGAGCAAAAATAAAAGCACAGCACAAATCATTATTTTTAAAATATTAGTGATGCAGTGATCAACATCTCATTTTCCTTAACATCATAATAAATGGCAGCAGAAATAGTAAATACTAACTTGACCAATAAGCAAATTATGTTTAATCATTTATTTTTCTCAGTTTTAGTCACAGAAGTTAAGACCTCATCAAGTTAAGATAAAAACATAGTTTACTGTTGGTTCGTTTTTGAGTGTTCTGATTTTTGTAAAAAGGAAATGGCAAAATCATCAAATGGAACACCCTTTCTTGTCTTGTGTTAAAATCCAATCTTCATTTTTGTAGTATTTAGGTGTGCAAACAAAAACATGCCAAATGATATACCAGGAGCAAAATGTCTAAATCTTGATTAGGGTGAACATAATGAGAAAACATCAGAAGCATGTTGGTTAGAGGAAAACACACAAATGTCATTTGGAAAGAATTGAGATTGTGATGTATAATGCCAGCTTATTTTGTAGAATTTGTTTGTATGATGTTATCTATAACATATATACATATATACATATATATATATACATATATACATATATATATATATGTTTTATGTTATCAGTAAACCAATCTCTGTGAATATAGCAGTGTTACCCTCCTTTTACTATACCACTGCCTGCAAGTATATCTATCATTTTACAAGGCTGCAAACCAGGAATGTTGGGTTTGCATATATTCAACTCAGTGATAGTTAAGGCTTGAAATCTTACTCCACTTTTGCTTGTTTACTGTGAAGTGCAAACAGGATTCTTACAAGAGATTTAGTCATAGTAAGATGAATGACCATCAAGAGAACCGTTTGTTGATTTGTCTGTACACAGTTACTGCAGCTATTCTATTGCTTTTATTAAATAGACAATATTTATTTTTTTATTATTAGCATGTTCATCATTGTAACCCTTCCTCATGCCCTCCACCTGACCTATCACTCCCGGAACCCCCTCCCTCCCTCCCCACCATCACTAGTATCCAATGCAGTTCATCATTCATCCCCCTCCCCACCATCACTAGTATCCTTAGGTTTGTTCTCTCCTTCTGAAAGTTCAATGCACTCCTGGGCATTTCCCCTCCCCACCATCACTAGTATCCTTAGGTTTGTTCTCTCCTTCTGAAAGTTCAATGCACTACTGGTCATTCCTTCCTTCCTTCCTTCCTTCCTTCCTTCCTTCCTTCCTTCCTTCCTTCCTTCCTTCCTTCCTTCCTTCCTTCCTTCCTTCTTCTTTCCTTCCTTCCTTCTTTCCTTCCTTCCTTCTTTCCTTCCTTCCACCCAGTTATGAATGAGAACATGTGGTATTTCTCTTTCTGTGCCTGGGTTATTTCACTAAACATAATTTTCTCCAGCCTCATTCATGTTGCTGCAAATGGCAGAATTTCATTCTTTTTTATGGCTGAGTTATATTCCATTGTGTATAAATACCACATTTTCCTTATCCAGTCATCTTTCGATGGACATTTAGGTTGGTTCCCTAATTTGGCTATTGTAATAGAGTTGCAATGAACATGGGAGTGCAGGAGTCCCTTTGACATGACGATTTCCATTCCTATGGATATATACCCAGTAGTGGGATTGCTGGAACATATGGTAACAATCAACAGAGCAGAAAGACAACCTATGGAGTGGGAGAAAATATTTGCCAACTATACATCCCATAAGGGATTAATATCCAGAATATATAAGGAACTCAAAGAACTGTACAGTAAATCATCATCACCATCATCATCATCATCATCATCATCCAATTACAAAATGGGCAAAAAAAATGAATAGACATTTTTCAAAGGAAGACATACAAATGGCCAATAGATACAAGAAAAGTGCTCAGCATCACTAAACATCAAGGAAATGCAAATCAAAACCACATTGAGATATCATCTCACCCCAGTTAGACTGGCCATTATTAAAAGGACTAAGAATAACAAATGCTGGCAAGAATGCAGGGAAAGGGGGGCTCTTCTACATTGTTTGTGGAACTGCAAATTAGCACAGCCACCATAAGAACAGTATGGAGGTTCCTCAAACAACTACAGATAGGACTACCATAAATAGGCTCCTTTATTATAGATTCTCTTTTTCTCCTTCCTTCTCTCTCTCTCTTTTCAAGCTAAATTTTTATAGAGAGAAGTTTAGGGTGTGTTAGCCTCTGTTTTAAAAGTAAATTTGAGGATATTAATAGACTTGTCACATATGTTACCTTGATGCACTAATTTACATTTTTAACTTTTTCTATTTATACCTTTTTTTTCCCTACAGAAAGCAAGATATTGCTCTTCTCTGGCTCCCTCTTACAGTTATTGATGGTAAAAACAACAAAATAAGCTACCATTTATTTAGTGTCCAGGACTGTACTACATTGCATATATAATCTCATTTAATTCATGTAACAACTCTATAATATGGATGCTAATATCCTGAAACAGATTTTCTTCTATCCTGAACATTACTTTTCAGTTCAAAGCTTTTTCTGCTTCTGTATAATTTCCTGTGTAGGGCATTCATATTAATGTTTTAAAGAGAGGAAACTAGATAACTATAAAAATGTCACAATGATAAACATATGAAAATAAGGAAGCCTTCATTAACTCAACTTGTAGCTCAACTTGGTCTTTTAGAGAGTAGTTTTATCTTTACAAAAATTATTTTTTAGTTTAGACTTTAATATATCATGAAGACTATCAATATGTCACAGAGTTTTAATGAGTGTTTTCTTTCTCCCAGGAAAGAGTAAGAAATGTTAGAAAGTTGAAAGATGATTTTTAAGATCTACAGAAAAATGAGGAAGTGATCTTGATTAAGTCCCAATTTTGTGCTAGGTTTTTAGGCTAGGCACTTTATATATATGCACATTTAATTGTCATAGACCCCCTAGAGATGATAATATTGCAATTCAGAAAGGTTAAGTAACTTGCTTATAAGCTTATAAGGGACAGCACCATGATTTAAACTCAGGCAGAACACCAAAGCCTTTGCTTTTACTGCTGTTGTTGTTAACTTTACACCACAGGATGTTCCAGCAGTAAACACTATCCTCAGATAGCTGTACCAATACACTGAGCTAGCCATCTTGATCTCCAGAGAAAAAATTCACTTCTGTGGGAGGTGGTGTTGATGTTTGAAATTAGACTGTCTGGATAGCATATGTGAAATTATACTAAAGCACAGTTCCTAATACATAGCAGGCATTGCATTCAATAAATAATTGGGTGGTGTTGATGTTTGAAATTAGACTGTCTGGATAGCATATGTGAAATTATACTAAAGCACATTTCCTAATACATAGCAGGCATTGCATTCAATAAATAATTGACAAAAAAATTAGATGAATTAACAATTTAGCTATCTCAAGTTTAAAATTAACCACTAGATAGTCTGTGCATAAACATTTATAATTATTGTGAATCTCGTTTGCTTATAAACAAATGACATATGGAAGTACCAATTTAAATAGACATACAAGAGCTCTGGTTGATGACAAATTCTGTCCTAGTATATTCTTTCAACTATCCATGCACTGGACAGAAAGAGACTATCCCTAAAGAGTTGCACATAGTTATGCTACCTTTCCAGAAAGGAGGAAGGAGTGTATGTGTGTGTGTATGTATGTTTCTGAATACATGTATATAGCATGCAAAAGAGTTTGAAGAATAGGTGTATTGAAAATAAACACATATGCATGTAGAATTTTGTATTGCTCTAAAGTCTTCATTATTCAATGGGCAGTCATCTTTTGATACCATTTTTGGGTGCATCACCTATATTTCTTTAGAAATTAAGAAAAAA
>NW_007728797.1:143796-148667 GCF_000696425.1 Galeopterus variegatus | reverse complement strand
TATCCATGCACTGGACAGAAAGAGACTATCCCTAAAGAGTTGCACATAGTTATGCTACCTTTCCAGAAAGGAGGAAGGAGTGTATGTGTGTGTGTATGTATGTTTCTGAATACATGTATATAGCATGCAAAAGAGTTTGAAGAATAGGTGTATTGAAAATAAACACATATGCATGTAGAATTTTGTATTGCTCTAAAGTCTTCATTATTCAATGGGCAGTCATCTTTTGATACCATTTTTGGGTGCATCACCTATATTTCTTTAGAAATTAAGAAAAAAAATCAAATATATTGCATTATTTAGTGTTCTTTTAGAATCCTAAAAAAATTAAACAAGAGTTGCTTAAAAAATACTGATTTTTATTTATTTGGCAAGTAATTTAGAGATAGATGTATCTGTCTGGTTAGCTTTAGTAAGGCAGTTATAAAAATCAGTGGCTTAAAACCACAAAGGTTTATTTTTTGCGCATGCGACATACTCAACACAGATTGGCAAAATGCCTATTATGTGGTCTTAAGGACCCAGGCAGAGGTAGACTCCATCTCAGTATTCAACATGGCAGGGAAAGCTCCCAAAGGCTTTTACTCTGAAGTGGCACACATTTCATTAGACAAAGCAAGTCATGAGAGTCCACCTAACTTCCAGAGAACTGGGTGCAGGGAAATGCAAAGCTATCCTTTTCCCAGAAGGAAGGGACCTGGAGTGTTTGTGAAACATGACAATGAGTGCAGTGTTGGATAGTCCACAGGTGAAATAGCAACACAATGAAGTCAGGGCTTGAAGTTGACATTTCTGAGATGATCTAGGCCATTCTTTCAGATCTTCATGATGACTGACATTGCTCTGAGCTTCACATGACAAATTCCCATGGAGGATGTGAATGGAAAGGAAGAAAAAAGAAATTTCTCTTCATGTGTTTTGCTTTGGGATCTTTCCCAGAAAATTCAGCTGAGCTCACCTGACATCTTGGTGGCCAGCATTGGTCACATAGTGCCCCTAGAATAATTACGCTTATGGGAATGAAGCTACCAGGATTGACTTAAGTAGTGGTTCTCTACCGAAACAATGTCCTCCCAGGGGACATTTGGCAATATGTGGAGACATTTTTGGTTGCCACAACTCAGGGACAGGTGCTATTTTCATCTAGTGAATACAGGCCAGGGATGCTGCTAAATGCCCTATAATGCACACAACAATCCCCCACAATAAAATGTCAATAACCTAAAATGTCAATAACCAAGATTGAGAAATTCTGCCTTAAACCAAGCAATATTCATACCTTGAACCCAGGTACACTGTGCCAGAACAAAATTTGAGTTCTTTTAGAAAAAGCAAAAGAAGAAATGGCTGTTAGGAGTAAAATCAGTACTGTCTGCCCTAAGTACTAATTGTGCATTTTCATTTGAATGACACTATCACCTGTGAGTTCTATATATGTGTAACTTAAAAATAAAACAAAAATAAAGAATAAAATGATTGGAAAAACCATAATTGGTATTAAGATTACCAAAAATTTAATCATGTCCAATGATGCCTTAATTGTAAGCTAGGGCAATTATGGCTACAAACGTTCAAAGAAAAGCATTTCAGTGTTTCATTAATTTACATTTACTATTTTCGTAGGACAGTGTGCATTCTACATATCTCACATTTTCTACATTGTCATAAAGACACATATACTTTTCCAGGTCTTTAAAAAATAGTCATATCATGTTTAAGCTTGAAGAATGTATTTTAACTTAAATACTGTAAATGGTTATTAAACCCAGAAGCTACATATTGCAAAACCATGAATTAGTGAATATTTTTTCTACCATGCATTCTCTCTATCAAAACTCTTCTTACTTCCAACTTCCATTAAAAATGTATGTTAGTAAAATTTTAAAAATGAAAATATGTCATGCTTTTAATATTGCCCAGTGCCTTACAGAGTTATCCACTTTGATTCTCACAATAGCACAACAAGGTAGATTTTCATTACTGCAATTTATAGAGGAGGTGGCAGAAATTCTAATAGTGAAATCACCTTCCACAGTCACACAGCTTGCTAGTGGCAGAGCTGGGGCTTAACCCCAGTCTTTCTCTCAAGTCCATGCTCTTGCCAAACTGCCAGAGCAGCACAGGAGCTTTGGACTGGAATTCAAAGCTAAAAGGACAGGAAAATTCACTTTCATAATGTAACTTCCATACAGGGTGACTTTCTGGCATAATGACAATATTAAACACATATGTCTGTAATTATATGCAAACATAGGATGTAATTTCTTGATACTTGAGCCATGATCTAAGTGAGCTTACATCAATTATCCTAAACAAGTAAACATGTTTTAAATTTTCTTTTTCAAAAGTACAGACTAGTGGCTGATCCTTGATACTGCCTAAAATAAAACTTTGGGGGAGGATCTCTTCCCACACCCTCTCATAAGGATGTTATGCCATTATAACATCTCTCTAACAAGTAAACATGTTTTAAATTTTCTTTTTCAAAAGTACAGACTAGTGGCTGATCCTTGATGCTGCCTAAAATAAAACTTTGGGGGAGGATCTCTTCCCACACCCTCTCATAAGGATGTTATGCCATTATAACATCTCTCTTTTTTGTTAATGGTTTTTCAACCAGGTCCCCACCCATGACATAACTTCACCCAGTGAATCTGTAATGTAAAAATGTGTGAAAATTTATTAAAATATTGTATAAATTATTTTTATCACCCTCTCCATATCCAGTCATATAGTAGTTAGAATATATACTATATAAATTAATTACCAGAAAAAGTCACAAGTATAGTGCTATGAACTTCCACATACCTTTTACTCAGATTCATCAATTGTTAACAGTTCGCCACATTCATTTTGTCATTTTCTCTCCCTCCCTCTGTGTGTGTGTGTGTGTGTGTGTGTGTGCGCGCGTGTGTGTGTGTCTTAGCTGAGGACATTTTTCATGTCCTTTTAAGTCTAATACTTTAGTGTTATTAAAGAGCAAGGACATTCACCTAAGTAATCACAATACAATTAATAAACAATCACCTCTCAGTCCATCCAGACTGCTATAAAAAAAAATTACCATAGACTGGGTGGCTTATAACCAACAGAAATCTATCCTTACAATTCTGGAGGCTGAGAAGTCCAAGATCACAGAGCAGGCAGATTCGGTGTCTGGTAAGGGCTCACTTCCTGGATCATGGACAGCCATCTTTTTTCTGTGTCCTCACATGGTTGCAGGATTAGGGAGTTCTCTGAGATTCCTTTTATAAGAGCATTAATCCAATCATGGGGACTTCCACCCTCATGATCTCATCTAAATCTTATTACTTACTTCCCAAGGGCCCAACACCCAATACCATCTCATTGGAGGTTAGATTTTGAGGGGACACAGATTCAGTCTACAACAATTGGATAAATTAATATTCGTATAATGATATTATGAAATTTACGGACTTTACTCAAATTTCCCCAATTATCCTAATACTATCCTCTATAACATGGGATTCCTGTTCTGGGATCCCATGGAGAATCCCTCACTGCATAAAGTCATCATACCTCTTAGTCTCCTTCAATCTGAAACAGTTGCTCAAGCTTCATCTTTCATCACAGTAGTATTTGAAGAGTACAGATTAGCTGTTTTGTAGAATAATTTTCTATTCAGATCTAACAAACACATTAACCCTGAATTCACAAATAAATAGTGGTTAATGACACAGATTCTGAATTCATATTGCCTGGCTTTGTCACTTCCTACCTTCATGAACTTGGGACAGTTCCTCATTCTCTCTCTACTTTAGGTTTTCCTCACATAAAATAGCAGTAATAATATTAGCTACCATGTAGAATTATTGGAAGGATTGAATGTGTTAAGATATAACAAGCACAATATCTAACACATAGAAAGTCTTATATGTGCTTATTACTGTTATTGTTGTTATTATTGATGCCTAGCATTCACTTGATATTGAGTTTCTAAATATTAATTGAAATAATGTAAAAGGCATATATATATTAGGATATGGACTTCTGATATTGACTTCTGATAAACTGTTTCAAACCAATGAAATCACTCTTATAAAACAAAAACCAGCTGGCTCCTTTAATCATGCTTTCTCAGTGTGCAAGAGAAAAAGAGCATTGTATATCAGATTATAACCATGTCTTTCCAGGACAAATAGATCTGTGTAAAATTGCTACAACCAGATTAAAAACTTCATGAGAAAATCTGTGTAAGATAATGCCACATTTTTTTGTAATAATTAGTTGCAAAGAACCTACTATACATCGGGCATTTACACATAGCAAAAAAAAAAAAAAAATGGTTGATTCCTATTGAATTGGATATTTCCCAGTATGGCTCCTCTAGCTATTTAGACATCAGTTTCTCATAATCCCAATTTAACTTTCTGTATTATACAATATCACAAGGTGAAGGAAAAATCTACCATGACTTTGTTTGATGAGGGGAGAATGTCAGCCATCACTAGCTCTCTCTCAGTTTAGGGAAACTCTTGCACATTGGTACATTCTTCCCTCTTCAGACCTCCCAAAATGACAGAAGTCAATTTAAGATATGTTTGCTTTAGGGAGATTAACCTTCCTAGATAAAAGTGTGAACAAGGCTAGATGGAAAGAATGCCCAGATGTTAAGGGAAAAAACAAGTTTGTTACATGTCACAGAAGTTTTTTTTAATCCTCAAGAATCCATCTGTAAATCTTTTTAAGCCATGGGTTTGTAAAATCTTTTATTGAAAAGGTCTGTTCAAGGCCACCACGTTTCTTTGGTGTTTGTTTGGACAGGTGTTCAGGCTGCTACTATACAGCAATATTTCTTCCAAAAGCCTTCAAATTAAATGTCTTTTTTTTTTTTTTTTTTGTCTTTTTCC
>NW_007728797.1:130584-142832 GCF_000696425.1 Galeopterus variegatus | reverse complement strand
CCAAAAGCCTTCAAATTAAATGTCTTTTTTTTTTTTTTTTGTCTTTTTCCGTGTCCGGCAACGGATCGCAACCCTCAGTGTTGCCCCCGTACCGGACCGGGGACCGGCAACGGGATTGCAACCCTCGGTGTTGCTCCCGCGCCTCGCTCAGCCAGTGAGCGGGAACCGGTTTGTATGTGGGATCCGAACCCTCGGGCGGGAGCGCCGCCGCGCTTCCCAAGCGGCGCACTATCCAGTGCGCCACCGGGCCGGCCCAAATTAAATGTCTTTTTTGATGATTTATCCCTGAATTGTTTGAAGGATAAAAGTTATGCTATTTGATCTGCAATTCCTAATTATTGCAATAAAGATTTTTAATTGATGGCTCCATGTTGCTTATTCCCAATTACTTGGGATCTCCCCACTTCTCTATGGATTTCTTGATAGAATAATGAATGCCTAAGTTATTTTTCAGAAAGCAATTTTCTGAGCATCTTGCCAACTGCTCAGGATTTTCAAGCTTAAAGAATTAGACCACATCTGATTCAGCAATCGGTAGTTTAATTTTTTTTTTCCTAATTATTATTGCTTAGCTTAGGTTTCAACAAACTAAACGAAGCTTATTTTAGTTTAAATGTGTTAAAATGTATTGGCTTTTGGTAACTACATAAAAAGATCTCAATGTCATGAGTACAGTTTTGCCTTTCTTGAAGTCAGATTTTAGTAACATAATCAAATGTTAATGACAGTTTAGATCTCTCAGAATTTTCACTTATGTTTCCCTTGCAATAACCATTTTAAAATATCACAGAAGAGCCAATAATTTGATTAAACCTTTTATAGACTCATAAAGAAAAGTGAGATGGAGCAGACAATAAAATTATTTCTTTTATCTTGAAGTCTTTAAATATCTATATTTAGAGCCCTTACAGATCACTGTTAAATATCATACTTGCTATTCAGAAGATTTGACTTAAAAATTTAGTGGCATGGTTTATTAAATAAAGTAGAAAGTTTTTTTTAAGCTGTATTGTTTGTTAAAGAATGGTTTGTTTGAAAATAAGCACACAATGAATAACAAATTCAGGTGAGAGTTTTTTTTAATTAAATTTATTTTAAAAATTAATGTGTTTAAAAAATATTCTTATAAAGATCTTCTGTGTCCAAAATTGAAAGTTTGTGTAGTGATTCATATAGAAAAAAATTCACCTATTAAATTCATTTTATAGAGAAAATTCTTGAGAGGAAGCTTTTAGCACTTTATTGAATAATTTATGAGCAGAGTCCACATCTGCATTAGTCAAATGAAATTAAGTGTCACTGTTAACAGAGGATTTTATTGATTGCTGAAGATTCTATATTCCTTTAAGTAATGGAAAAATCAAATTATTAATTGTTTATCCCCATTAAATAAATGGGTAAATAATACTAGTGAATTGCTTACTTATAACATCCTAGAAAGACATACTTTTAGTTTTATATTACAATGAGTAACATTGACGGGACATTATAAAATGCAGATGCCTGAGATGAAACTTTACTCAGCTAGTAAGGTAACATGTGATTTTAAAAACACATTTTGGAGGCCTATTTTGAAGAATATACTTTGGCTTTTGGTTTGCCTTCTGTGGAAGGAGTGGGTAGAAAGTCCTGAAGCTACCCTCTGCTTTTCAGCTTCCTTTGCACAATATTGCAGATTTGGCCAGGCCCAAGAAGAACACCAGCAGAAATCAGAACCAAGGGAGAGTCAGAAGGAAAAAGAGAGAAAGCGATTGAAGAGGAGGAAAGGGTAAAGAAATAGGTCACGATAAAAAATGGAAGATGGTGGAAAGGCAGGAGGGTTTCTAGGAAGTGTAATTATTTGAGAAATAGGGAAATTATAAAAGTGATTATTTTCACTATATGTTTCTATTGAAATGAAATTATTAGAGTGAAATTTGCATAAAACCATGAAATAAGAATAGTTCTGTTCTCTCTCTCTCTCTCTCTCTCTTCTTCTGGCTATATAAATGTGATTAACAAATGTTAATGCTTTTATAATATACATAAAAACCCTTAGAACAGTGTCAGGTGTACAGTAAGTACCCAATAAATGTTAACTATTATTATATTTAACAAGGCCAAAGGGATCATTTGCTTATATTTGTTTAATTTATACATATTCTACATACCCAATAGATATTTTTTAAAATGAGTAGAAGTCAGTTTTCACCAAAACAATAATAAAACCTAAATATAATTGTAGGCTGATATTATTTATAACTATATTTTGTTGGTTTTTTAACAGAATGAACTGGCACAGTTTCTAACACTAAAATAAGAATTTAAAAGTTACCACTATTACACACTAAATGGTTACTCTTCTTTTTTGGATGCATGTTCTTGAATTCAATAGCAGATTAGGGACAGAAAGAAAGTATTTGGCATGCTCTAGGACCTTTAAAAATGTATCTTCTTTGGCTTCCTGTTTTTGTCAAGTTTAGCTCTCATTTTTATCTATATATAATGCATTTTGATTATTCTTTTTATATATAATGAATTTTTAGAAATTAAATATTTGTAACTGTTAAATTGATTTAAAATTCATTAGCTGAATTGAGATTCTCCTCGATTTTTTCTCTTAGCAATAAATTTATTTTCAGAGCTAGTAAAAATAATTATTATAAAATATATTGTCTGTCTTGGACTATGATTTGAGGAACTTGTCTATTACCTTCTTAGATATGTTAACCATCCAATTATTCTGTAATGAATCAAATACCTTTGTATAATTTAAAATATAGATTGTGTTATAAAGTATAGAAGTTTTCCTTGGTCTCTTAGTGTGGCACACACTTGGGTTTTCAAGATTTATATAACTAAACCAAAAAAAGATGAGTAATAGCAGGTAAAAACATTGCAACTTTTAGGAAATTTTATTTTTCATACTTATTCCTCCACTGAGGCGAATTATATTAAATTCTTTATTATGTAAGAATAGTAAAAATTCCCAGAAACTATCACGTTTCACTGATGCAAACTTGGAGGAAGTGAGTTGTTGGAGCATGCATGTGTGTTCTTTGCAGAAATTCAAGATACTGTCCATTTGCTTTGCTTTGGTTTTACTTATTTTTATTCTTGATTCATCTCTAAAGGAGAAGCAAAAGATTTTCAAGCCTGCAGGAAGCTGCTTTTCAGGAATGCACCAAATCTTATTCTTTGCTCAATTATAACTACAGCAAGCACCATGTAATATCAAATACATTGCAATCAAGCTTTCACTCTATGTGGTTAGTCAGTCCTTAAGAATATCTTTTTAATCAGAAATAAGAGCTACTGAAATGGAGTAACTGGGAGAAAACAGAAGCAATGTTCTCAAAATAATTTAAGAGCATAAACCTATCTAATGTGACATCTAGAGATAAATTAATTTGTAAAAGATAACATCTAAATATTATTTTAATCATTTTTCTTAATTTTATTTCCCCTCAAGTTATCTTTGTCTTCTTCATTGTCTGTTACCTACAATCATTTTCTAAAGCTCTTCAGCCTATTTACTAGAGCCTAAGTGAATAGATATAAAATTTAAAACCAAAATGAAATATAGATAAACAAAAATTACATATAACTTCATCAACAGACGAAATAACAAACATCAATCTACCTAAAAAGAAAAAAGAAAAAAAATTAAATACTGCCCATAATGGAAAACAAAAAAAACTTTAAAATTTTTTGAAGTATTTTATTTTATTACTTATGTTGCATTTTTCTGAAAACTTAGTTTTATAGGTTTCACCCTAAAAATAATTTGTGAAGTTGTTTCCTAACACTTAATTGGATCTATACGGGTATTTGAAGTAAAATATATAGCTTTCTCAGCTGTTTCTGATAGCCATTTGAGGATTATATTTCATAGAACAAAGTCTAATTTTGTAGTATTCAGCAATAAATTGTAGCACACAAAGAAACTGAAATATATAAAATGAGCAGAAATTATTTTCCTATTCTAACATCTTTCCAATGATATTTCACTGATGAAAAAGAATTTGCTTTATTTCTCATCTGGTATATTTTTAGCAATAAATTGTAGCACACAAAGAAACTGAAATATATAAAATGAGCAGAAATTATTTTCCTTTTCTAACATCTTTCCAATGATATTTCACTGATGAAAAGAATTTGCTTTATTTCTCATCTGGTATATTTTTCAGTTGATAATCCTCTCTAAATTGCTTTGTTTCTAGGAGAATCTGGTTCAGAAAAGTCCTCTTGAAATGCATACATACGAACTCTCCCACACAAGAAAAGATATGCTTTTAAAAATTAGTTTTGAATGGCGCTTTGCTTGAGCCACTTTGCTAGCTGTCCATTTCATAGCCTTCGTAGACCCAGTCCTTATTCCTGATGAATCTGAGAGAGGACAGTGTAACATAATTTAACTTGCTCTTTAATCCACAAATGGGAGTCTTCAGTGTGAGATAATAGATGATTTTAGGTTTGAATTCCCAAATATTTTGTCATGATCAAGTCAAGAGCGAGCCAAAATTTGGCCCCACTCAGTAAGCCAATAATCATGTTTCTAAATTGTCCTGCATCATTGGTCTTGATCCAGATTTAAAATGAGTTGGTTTAAATGATGACACTCTGACCTTCTGATTCTGAATTTCAAATACGTTTCCTACTGCCTGGGACCAGGAGACTGCTCAGATGCAAAAAGAGGACCTTACAAAGCCCTGTAATTGCAGTGGGAGTTGCTCCAGTGTGACCCTTTGGAAATCTGGAGTCATTGCATGTCAGTTAACCCGGGATATGGCCAAATGAATGTTGTGGGAGGAAGGGGAATCTTTAAATACCTTCCCCAGAGAAGTGCTTTGAAGAGGGGAAGTCCTAACACAAAAGACAGCAGTGAGAAGTGTTAGTCTGCTGTAACAGAGCTAGACCCATTGCAGTGTCCTGGCTCAATAGAGTGCCTTCCATAGCTGAGTCATGTGTTTTGGGGGTCTCAGAAGGGCCCATCCAGTTCCCTGCACAAGAAGTGCATGATTCAGTTGGTACAGCTGAATGATGAAAGGAGAATAGTACACGTAAATTAATGCCAGCCCCGTGTAAGCAATTGTAGTAGTTCTGAGAAGTTTGAATCAATGAAGGCGAAACAGTCAGGGAACACCCTGGATCTATCAGTTTTTCCATAAACTTGAGGACTCATTCAACACAGGGCTCTGTCCTGGATTGTGTTAAACTAGGAACACAGATGTGAACAAGAAAAACTCAGTCCCTGCTGTTGTTGACTTTACAAACACTATTCACTCATATACTATATGCTCAAAATAGTTTCTTATTTCAGTTAAAAAAAAAAAAACTTAGGTTTTTACTCAAGTCCTATTTTTCTTAACAAAAGGCGTTTCCACAATACTCTGAGCAATCTTAGATAGGGAATGTGCTTTATTTATTGTTTTGTCTCTTGCACTCAGTAGAGTGCCTAATATATAGTTAAAGAAAGTTTTCTAGGTAAATGAATCAACATATTTTTGTTCTGAGCACACGATAAAGATTTAATTAGGCGTGTGTCTGGGACATAAAGAGAGGCCATTTTTTCTCAACGTATCCTGCCAATCTCTCTCCTGCCTCAGTCCAACTGAGCAAGTCTGTCTAAATCATTACCTTCTGCTTCAGATTGGGGCACCCCTGGCACAAGGAACTGTAGTAAATGCCACCAAGATGCCCCTAAATCCCCCCCTCTACATTGCCTGAATATAACATATCTATAACATATAGAATGTTATTAGTTAATAGATATTTAATCAGTGCCCCTGAGGTTGTACACTAATGTTGTCATAAGAGATTAGAAACTGGACTAGGCTTAGCTGCTCAGAGAATAGTATGTAAATATGTTGATTAAGTAAAAGTAGAAGGTACCAAAAAATAAATAAAACAATGTATCTCATCGTTCTGTATACGTCCTCAAATGACTGCTACAAACCACTGTGTGTCAGGACAGCAAGGCAAGGATGATAAGATGCATGGAAGACTTTTAGAACTGGATTTTAAAAAATAAATAAGGCCAGTCAGACAAGCCTGCANGGCCAAATGAATGTTGTGGGAGGAAGGGGAATCTTTAAATACCTTCCCCAGAGAAGTGCTTTGAAGAGGGGAAGTCCTAACACAAAAGACAGCAGTGAGAAGTGTTAGTCTGCTGTAACAGAGCTAGACCCATTGCAGTGTCCTGGCTCAATAGAGTGCCTTCCATAGCTGAGTCATGTGCTTTGGGGGTCTCAGAAGGGCCCATCCAGTTCCCTGCACAAGAAGTGCATGATTCAGTTGGTACAGCTGAATGATGAAAGGAGAATAGTACACGTAAATTAATGCCAGCCCCGTGTAAGCAATTGTAGTAGTTCTGAGAAGTTTGAATCAATGAAGGCGAAACAGTCAGGGAACACCCTGGATCTATCAGTTTTTCCATAAACTTGAGGACTCATTCAACACAGGGCTCTGTCCTGGATTGTGTTAAACTAGGAACACAGATGTGAACAAGAAAAACTCAGTCCCTGCTGTTGTTGACTTTACAAACACTATTCACTCATATACTATATGCTCAAAATAGTTTCTTATTTCAGTTAAAAAAAAAAAAACTTAGGTTTTTACTCAAGTCCTATTTTTCTTAACAAAAGGCGTTTCCACAATACTCTGAGCAATCTTAGATAGGGAATGTGCTTTATTTATTGTTTTGTCTCTTGCACTCAGTAGAGTGCCTAATATATAGTTAAAGAAAGTTTTCTAGGTAAATGAATCAACATATTTTTGTTCTGAGCACACGATAAAGATTTAATTAGGCGTGTGTCTGGGACATAAAGAGAGGCCATTTTTTCTCAACGTATCCTGCCAATCTCTCTCCTGCCTCAGTCCAACTGAGCAAGTCTGTCTAAATCATTACCTTCTGCTTCAGATTGGGGCACCCCTGGCACAAGGAACTGTAGTAAATGCCACCAAGATGCCCCTAAATCCCCCCCTCTACATCGCCTGAATATAATATATCTATAACATATAGAATGTTATTAGTTAATAGATATTTAATCAGTGCCCCTGAGGTTGTACACTAATGTTGACCCCTGGCACAAGGAACTGTAGTAAATGCCACCAAGATGCCCCTAAATCCCCCCCTCTACATTGCCTGAATATAACATATCTATAACATATAGAATGTTATTAGTTAATAGATATTTAATCAGTGCCCCTGAGGTTGTACACTAATGTTGACATAAGAGATTAGAAACTGGACTAGGCTTAGCTGCTCAGAGAATAGTATGTAAATATGTTGATTAAGTAAAAGTAGAAGGTACCAAAAAATAAATAAAACAATGTATCTCATCGTTCTGTATACGTCCTCAAATGACTGCTACAAACCACTGTGTGTCAGGACAGCAAGGCAAGGATGATAAGATGCATGGAAGACTTTTAGAACTGGATTTTAAAAAATAAATAAGGCCAGTCAGACAAGCCTGCATAAGCATAGAAAGCAGCTGTAATAGTCAGGCTTAGAAAGGATTATTGTACAAAAATGTATCAGAAAATCCTAGGTGCTCCAGGACTACATACTTAATCGAAGCTAAATTTTAGTAGGTCATAAAAAAAAAAATCAAAAGTAACACAAAGCTATGATTTACTTCAGACCTAATCACAAATTTAGGGATTCTTAATGCTTAGTCCTTTGGAGTGATATCAGGATATCTTGAGCAATATTGCTTGTATTTAGTTGACTCCAAAATCTAATTCTTGTTTCAACCTGGTAAATCATTTTAAAGGAAGACCAGCTAGAAACTGACATAGAGAGAGCCTAGATATGTCATGGTAGAGTAAAAATATGCAGAAATCACTAGGTTATATAAATAAATATTTACATTATTTACAAAAATGCTTTTTCTCATTGCCAGCTATTATATTAATAAAAATATATGCAATTTACTTTTGAATACTTGTCTGTGTCCCTATCACCTTTGCTGGCTAAAGTGCAATTTCACATGCATTTTTTCCCCACAGAATCCCATAACAAAAGTGTGTCATGCACAAATCTACCAACATGATTTCTGAATACACTGAAAAGTACACCACCATGTTAAAGTATAATTAACTTCCTTTTCATGAAGAAGCCTAATTATTGCAGAAAACTTATATGGTTTAATAACGCAGCAGATAGACCACTTTATAGGTATTAAACCAAACATTGTAATTTTTAAAGCAACAGGAAGATCCTTCTCCAGGTGACACCTTCCAGATTGGTCTCAGGTAGCTAGATTGTCCTCTCATAGTTCAAGACCAAGTTCACTGGTCAGCATCTCTGGGAAGACTTGCCAGACACAAGGGCTGAGCTAACCCTCTGGCCCCTTATCATGCCTGGGCCTGCAGAGCTCTTAACCTGCCAACTCTTCATTTAGCCTTTCCTAGCATATGTTCTCACTCACACTGTTAAGAAAGGACTTGTATTTCTAGTTCCTAGACTGTGTTTACGACACAATACCACTCATGAATGCTGGCTGAATGAATTAATCAGTTCTACCACAATATCAGCTTCAAGGGACGGAGACATTTGTTTTGATATTTGCTGCTGGCAGAATAGTGCCTAGCACATAAGAGATATTCCTAAGATATCTGCTGAATAAATAGGTAATTAAAAGTCTAATTAGGTCTTTAGGAAAAAAAGAGAAAAAAAAATATTTCTACCAGGATCTTTTTTATATTCATGCAAGAAGAGACCATTGGAATACCTAAAAGCACTTGAATTAAGAGGAACAGAATCACAAGATGTGAATTTTAACTCAGCTTGGTGACGAGGACAAGTTACTTAACCTTTCTGAGCATGTCTCCTCATCTACAAAATGTAACAGCAACATCTCCCCTCCTGGCTTTACACAAGTGTTCAATCCTATTAAGATAAAATATATGGAAGTTTTATTCAAATATATGTCAAAATGAATTTTATCAATCTTTTATGTACTTGACCAATCACATATCTTATTTATGCTTCAGAACAACTACAATGGAGTGAGAATTATTATGCTCATGTTTCATGGTTAAAGAACCTAAAAAGCAGGGATCAAATAACTTGCCCATGATCCAAGGCTGATTGCTATAGAGGCTGGATTCTAACCCAAAGCTTTTAATGTGTCATATCAACTCACTCCAAGTTCTGGACTAAAGTCCTTTTTTGCAACCTGGATTCAAATTACTGCTGCAGCTTTTTTGAGGCTGATTGCTATAGAGGCTGGATTCTAACCCAAAGCTTTTAATGTGTCATATCAACTCACACCAAGTTCTGGACTAAAGTCCTTTTTTGCAACCTGGATTCAAATTACTGCTGCAGCTTTTTTTATTTGTTTCAGCTTTGACATGAATGAAAAACTTTCTAATAGTAAAGTTAAGTCATTATTAAAATTGATTAAGTGAAAAAGTGAAAAACCAGGGTAACTAATTATGTGCAAATTGAGCCTGGCCTATATCGGAAAATACATGTTTCAAGGAAAGATCACAATCCATTTCTTCATTTTCTTCAGTTCTCCTTGGTTATATAATTGAATTCTCTATCATGCTTTTCAAGATTTTAAGATAATATTTCAATGTCAAGTTCATTCCCTGTCCATTTCATTTTCAGGCATGCTTTACTGTCAGGATCAATAGTTCTTTGTAATTTAAACTAGGAGTTCACTCTGCCTCATAGTACCACCCACCTTCCACTAGACTAGCTAAGCTTTGTTTTGACAGACACACTTCCCACTTTCTAAGTCATTGATAACACTTTGTAAATATCTTCATACTTGCTACAAATCACTGAGACAAAGGCATGAAAAAAGATAAAATACTATCAGATCAAGATTGCGTGTGCACATATGCACATGCCTATGTGATCCTTCACATATGAAATGTCGTATGATCTGAATGTTTTAAATCCACTTCTCATTCGCTGTGAAGGAAATTTGATTTTGAAAGAAAGTTAAAGAGATAAAATATTTCTCTCTTTGTCTCAGCTTTTGGGGACCACAAACTCAGAGATGTGACAGCTGCAAAGTCCCCCTGACAATAACCTTCTCACTAGAAATTATGGGAGGTGTGGTGGGGTGAGGTGTGGAATTGTTCAAGTTTAAGAAGCCATTCTGCTGAGCCCTCTCTGCTTCTGCGCCTCTCTCCAGCTCTGCAGAGCTGATTCAGATGCAGCAACCACATCATCAATAATAACCCAAGGAGCTAACCTTTACATTTAATTGGCCAGTTCATTCATTCATTCATTCATCTCTTAAGCATCTGCTGTAGTAGAAGTAAGATAGTGAAAACAGTGTATCTCATGATTTTTGAAAATCCTGTAAAATATTAGCAAAATTCACAGTAACAGTTACCAATTGATGGGTACTTGGTATATGCCCAATACTGTGTTATGCAATTTATATATGCAGTCCATTCATTCAAAATGCCTTTCTGAGTGCTTGCTATGATCAGGCATTGTTCTAGGCACTGGGGATACAGCAGTAAACAAGACAGACAAAAATCTCCAACCTCACGGATGGAGGATGTACTTTCCTGTTTGGTACACAGACATAAATGAGTAAAATATATAGCATCTTAGATTATAATAAATGCTAAGGAGAAAAAATAAGGGAGAGAAGGAAAATATGAAATATTGTGGTATGAAACTAAAATTTTACATAAGGTACCCAGGGAAGATCTCACTGAGAAACTGAGTTTTTAATTGCATTTCAAATGTCAAAACTATATCAAAAGCAATAATGTATAAGGGGAACATTATGCACATAATTCTCTCCACTGAAACATCTTTCCTTTAGGGTGTATTTCCTTCTAGCCTTTGTCAATATGCATGCAGGTATTCCATATTAGACTCAGCAGTATTTTCCTCTCTATTATAGTTACATGAAGAAAAATGACTTTTGTGACAATATTTGAAAAAAGTGAGGAAGCTAGCCATGCAGATAGCTGGGAAAATAGCACTCTAGGTGGAAAGAGCATGTCTTGGTTATTCCAGTGACAGCATGGAGGTCAGTGTGGCTGGAGCTAAGAAAACAAGTAGCAGAGATGAGAACACCATGCTGAGTCTGATGAAAAGCCAGTGAAGGTTTCAAGCCTTCACAGTAGGTACTGCCCTTTGAATTCTACATACGAGAAAAACTGAGGCTAAGAGAGGACAGCTTCCCCCAGATCTTTCAGCTAAGTGGCTAAGTTGACATTTCAAAACCTTATATTAATGATGACACTGTCCCGCATACACTAAAGAAAGATACAAATATCCAAATACACTGGAACAAGTGCTACAGACAGAGTAAAATTAAATGCTATATGGACATTTGTTCTATTTAGAAGGATCGTGCTGAGGCTTCCTGAAGGAGTTACTGTTGAACTAGAGCATTTTCCAGGGACATGGGTGGGTTTAACAGCATTCCAGACAGATGGTCAAGAAAAATATCCCCTTTGCTTCTGTAAACATTTAAAAATCATTTTGTGCAAATTGTTTTAACATTCTAGTAGTTGTTTGCTTGATATTTTTTTTTTGCGGTGAAAATAATTCATTTCTGAAAATTTTACAAATGCATTTGACCATTTAAAAACACATCCTTGGGCTCTTGGACTTTTTTAAAAGCATTATACCGTGGGAAGTGCAATGGGTTGTGAGTTAAAAGACATAAAGTGCGAGAATTTGACCAAGATCTCTCTATCCACCTGCCTGCTAAAGATCCCCTTATTGATTCCATTTCTTTCACCTAGAGATGTCCAGGAGTAAACTTATGATCCTCACTTGTGACCCTATCCCTGAGTATTCACTCTCAGTGAATATTACCATTATCCACTGAGTTGACCAAACTGGAAATCTCAAGGTTATTCTAGGTTAGTTGTTCTTCTTGCCTCCAGGTAAATTAGCCCTCATCTTTAATGTTGGCCTGTTTTCTTACTTATATATCTCTTGAACCCATCCTTTTTTTGTGCCCCCTGCCACTACCACTATTATGTCCTTATCAACTCACAAGGATTATGTAGGAAAAAGTGTCTTCACTGAAATTTTGCTTTCAGTCTTTTCCATTTATTCATTCATTTATTCCTTGTAAACTTGCTGATTACCTACTTCTTCTAGGCATCATGAGAGATGCTGGAAATAGAAAGATAGATGGATGTCCTCCAGGAATTTACCATCCAGTAGGAGAAGAGAAAACATCCAAGTCAACAGGTGGTGGTGTTATAATATCCACATACTAATATAGAAGTAGACACAGAGGGCATCCATCAATTTTTGACAAGAA
>NW_007728797.1:129104-130089 GCF_000696425.1 Galeopterus variegatus | reverse complement strand
AAGAACCCAATAAGGCCATCTCTCCAATTAAAGTCTTTTAATTATACCTCGTTGGGTTCAGGACAAAGTGCACACAACTTAGCAGTGCATTTAACAAGGTCCTCCTCATCAAGCTACTATGTAACTATTCAGCCCCACCTCTTACTATTTTTATGTGCAACCTACCACCAACTATACAAAGCAGTCACCAACACTGATTTTTCTCTAACACTAGGCAAGTGCCTTCTGTCTTGCTGATTTATTCTGTTTCCCAGGATCCCAACACACACAGATTCTTCTTTCAACTTACCCCATGGTCTGCTGAACTCCAGAGAAAGGGCAGAGCTATGTCTTTCCAGGCTATGCAGTCTACACCTAATGCACTGACCAACACACAGGGTGTACTAACCAAAACCAGTGAGAATGATGACAATAACGGCCATAGCTATAGCTAACAGTTATTTAGTGCTATTTGCCTGACATGAAGTCTGGTGATATATACATATATATTTTGTCATTTAATAATATAAATATAGATATGTGTACCTCATTTTATAGAGGAAGAAACTGAGGCACAGGGAGATTAGGGAACCAAACCCAACCAGTCTGACTCCAGAGCATTAACACAATTAACTACTGTGTTAAGGTGCCTTACAAAAAGAATGTTTTATTCTTATTATAATGATTATTGTACTATATTTGTCTCTGTTTTGTATATGAAGAAACAGAGAAAATTAAATGGTTTTTCTAAAGTTACTCAGATAATAAATGGAAAGCCACAATTCAAACTTAAGGTTAATCTAACTCCAGAGCTTTTGCTAAAGGAATGAATGAATGAAAGCGTTTCATCTCTCTAAATCCAAATTTCCTCACTTGAATAATAAAATGGCTGAACAAGATTATCTTTATATTTTCATCCAATTTCAACAATTGTGTTATTTTAAAACATTTTATTTATACATTATAGTATAATAAAATAATTTATTGCTTTTTAAATCACCTCAGA
>NW_007728797.1:127509-128994 GCF_000696425.1 Galeopterus variegatus | reverse complement strand
ACATTTTATTTATACATTATAGTATAATAAAATAATTTATTGCTTTTTAAATCACCTCAGAAATTTTTTATGTGTTTTCTTTGGAGGTGCTTTGGTGACAAAACAAAACAAATAATCTTTTGTTTGAGTTTGTGTACAAATACAATATACTAAATGACACTAAAAAGATTATGGTTCAAAGGAAAAAGACAAAAGAAAGAGTCTCTACCACATCATTCATCAGCGTTCTCTGAAGGGCAGAGAGGTGGCCAGAGACCATTGCTCAATCTTTTGGACCCCATTTCAGTAGCATTTCTCTATCTTGTCTCAATGCCCTGCGATCAGCAATTGACCTATCTGGGCTGGGTACCACTGTGCCAGCATTCCAGGCACCCAGGTGCCCCAACCCTGCTAATCCATTCTTCACCCAGCAGCAGTACTCATCACCACGTTGTTTTAAACACATCAATCACTTTCCCAATTCTACTTTGTATCAAATCCAAGCTAATTATAGGTTTCAAATATCTCTACCAATTATTCCTCCCTCCATATAAATAGAAACATCTTTTCTCACTGCCTGCTTTTGACATCGCTCTAGTGAACATGCTTATCCCAAGAATTCATGTGTTTCCTCTTTCCCTCACTCCCTTAGGCTCTCAAACATGTTGCTTTCTGCTTTCAAAACTACTCAAAAGTAATTCCTCTGGCTAGCTTTTCCAAACCAACACCCCCTGGCTTTGGTATTTCTACTCTTTTTAGTGTCTACTGAGAAATTACTAATAGAGGAAATACAATTGAGACCACATTACTCACATTGTCTAATGAAAAACCTTGTGAATGGGAATCAGAAAGAATTGCTCTAAGTCACAGCTCTGCAAATTATTTTAGCTTCACTATTCATCTATAAAATGGAAATATTAATGCAAATTCTATTCCTGATGAGAATTAAACACACTTTATAATTAAGTCATTTATAAAACACACACTTATTGAATTCCTACTGTGTGCAAGCACGTTCTAGGAATAAGATACGTATTTGGTAGATGAGGACAATCTCTTCATGTGTGAGCAATTGAAAATGTATTTGTGTATCTTCCACATTTAACTATAGATGTTTCAGTATTAATCAAAGTTTTTTAACATTTATTATAGTAACTTTTTCTTACAGTAGAGGATGAATAAACATCAACTGAAAAAAATTCATTTTTTTATGTTTCCCAATTCAAAAGAAATTATGAAACCCTTCTTTTCCTATGCCCAGCCTCCCACCCACACTCCACCATCTGAAGGGCCTGATTTGGTAAAGATCAAACAGGTGTTCTAATGTTTTGACAAGCTCAATGCTTGAAAATTCTGCCAAAATCTACTGTTTTATAATAAGAACAGATGGCCACAGATGAGCATCGCTTCATCTATTGATGATGTTGAAAACAAATCTTTATCACAGAGAGGGGAGGGGATGGAATTTTTAGACAAAATCATTTTCTAGATATAGAATATATTGTG
>NW_007728797.1:125245-126864 GCF_000696425.1 Galeopterus variegatus | reverse complement strand
AGAGAGGGGAGGGGATGGAATTTTTAGACAAAATCATTTTCTAGATATAGAATATATTGTGCACATCCCACAGGCTATCATTGTGATTATAATGGCATGAAATCCAAATTTAAAAGGATGTTGATAAAGTGCTTGGCTGCCTTCCTACACAGAGTATATAGACTCATTCCCTTCTCCATGTTTGACTCATAAAATAAAAATATTTTATGTATGATATTTGTGTGAGACTCTTGATGATACTGAATAATTTGATTCATACTAGAGATATTACAGAGTATACAGACTCATTCACAGAGTATATAGACTCATTCCCTTCTCCACGTTTGACTAATAAAATAAAAATATTTTATGTATGATATTTGTGTGAGATTCTTGATGATACTGAATAATTTGATTCATACTAGAGATATTTCACTTTTTATGACTGATTTAAGTGCTTGGCATTTTCTTTGGCTTTCTCACAAAAGGGATGATCAAAGAAAATAAAAGAACTATTCTTATTTAAATGGTCTAAAAATGATTGGTTTCATTCTGACAGAACTTATTAATGTATCACATAGCCCACTGAGGCATGAACTTTTGTTATTTTTTTAATTAGAAAACCATGTTATATTAGAGATATTGTGTGGATCTATTCTCCCAGTATCAGTGAACAGCTTCTTGATACAGATAGGCACTTTACAAACTAGGGAGGCTTATGACAGGAAGAAACGGATCAACTGGTCCCTTTTTTTTTTTTAACATGATTACATAAATAGGTTCTGTTTCACTCTAAATTTTTTATGCCAGTATGTATATCAAAGGCATTTTATAGTTTTATGTCTTTATGAGTGTGTGTGTCTGTGCGTGTCATTTATATGGTGTCCCTGCCAATTACAGTCTTAGCTATAGATTTCTGGAAAGCCTGATGACTAAGATCAGTTTGGCAAAATCAAGGCTACTTCCTGTTAAAATACTTAATCTTAACTCTGAAGCATTTCAGAAATATTTCATTCTGTACTTCAATTATACTAGTATCACACATATGTATTATCATACTTTAGGGATGAAACACAGCTCTACAGCTGGACTTGCAATTAAACAGACATCACGAAATGTGGGCCTGATTTCTGCTGGTTGGAGTAGTAATTATTGGCTGGCTCCTTGAATTCTTTGAGTATTGATGTAGAGAATGCACAATGAGCTCTAAGCAGAAATTCAAAAACTTGAAATCTCAGCACAAAGTAAAACTCAAGAGATGGAAAGGCAGTTTATGATTGAAATCCTTTAAGAAAATTTAAAGTGAGTCAAAAATTGATATACTTTACTATTGATATACTTGTATTTTATTGATATACTTTTATATTCATTTTTCATATTAGGTAATTTCCTTATGCACTGAAACAGATTGTGATTTTTAAAGGAAAATTCTACCATTTAAGTTTGAAAAATACATATACTCTAGAGCCTACTGTGTGTAGGGCAGTGAGGAAAATCAGAATATTTTGTGAATTTTGTAGTCTAACTAGAGAGACAGGAAATGCATAAAAATATTTATTATATTAGAAATTAAATCAGGGGGCCGGCCCGGTGGCACACTGCTACAGTGCACCGCTTGGGAGCGCGGCGGCACTCCCGCC
>NW_007728797.1:118178-124724 GCF_000696425.1 Galeopterus variegatus | reverse complement strand
TATATTATGGACTTAAGCAGAGCTTTTCTCTTCCTTCGTTGGTGGTAATCATATTTAAGAGCACTTAAAAATTACATAAAATACAGGACACCAAAATATAAAGTAAACCAGTCTTTAACTCACTTATTTGCTCCTTGTTGGAACAAACTATTTTAGGCTGCTAAAGAGGAAATAGCACAAGCCATGGAAAATTAGAGAAAAAAGTTTCTAAAATGGCGGGGTGAGGGTGGATTTTTCTTATTTGGTAATAATTTAGATATATTCAACAAAATCTTTGTTGAATGAACAAAAGATTTATAAGGTCCAATGTCATTTGATATCTCACTGTGAAGTGTCTATTATATATCAGGATATTTACTGGAATAGAAGAAAAAGGAAAAGGAGAAAGATAGGACAGAAAAAGGAAAAGTTTCAGGAATCAGGAAAATTCTATGGAAAGAATTCTATGGAAAGATGCTTATAATTCTGGATTTATCCTTGTTGGAGTGAGCCACAGTAAGAGTATTCATTCTTGACTTAGAATTAAAGGTTTCCTCTATCCTTTAAGAGAATTTTGGGAATGAAAAAAAAAAAAAAAAAAAACTAAAAACAACTAAATATCTCTTCCACCCTTTTTAAGTTAAAAATGTGTACAAACTCATTTTTAAGAAAAAAATTTTAAAGGGAAAAATACACTCTCATTGTATCCTAACTTACCTATTTTCATTACCTTGTCCACAAATATTTATTCGGCTTAATCATTATCTAAAATTTATTTTGTATTCTATAGTCAAACATTTCTAAAGTACTTTTTAAAGATTTATTATACTTTTGGGTTTTTTGTTTGTTTGTTTGTTTCCTTTTTGTCTTTTTTACTGACCGGTAACGGGATTGCAACCCTCGGTGTTGCGCCCGCACCGCGCTCAGCCAGTGAGCGGGAACCGGTCTCCATATGGGATCCGAACCCTCAGTGGGAGCGCCGCTGCGCTCCCAAGTGGCGCACTCTCCAGTGCGCCAGCGGGCCGGCCCAAGATTTATTATACTTTTGATTCAAATGAGAAGATTTTAGAGGTCCAGTTTCTTCTTTCTAAGAGCTCCTTGCAAAGATTTCTGTCCTTAAGAAATCAACTTCCTCATAGCTATTTTGAGATGCAAAAACTTTAACAGATTTTGTGCATTTTTATGAAGACTTCAGGAGAAAGTTACAAAAAACAGAATGGAATAATTTGAGTTGCCATTTATAAAAAGGGAAACCTCTCTATTATGGAAGGTCAGGATAACCACCTGTTCATCAAAGGATATTGGGGAAAAAAGAAAGAAAAAACCCAAAAAACCTCTTTTAATCTAAAACACCCTCATAGTGGTGACCAGATGGTGGATCTCTTTGGTGAGCACAGATTTCCAGCCTTTCAAACCTGTTTCATTGTGCTTGCAAATGTGTGTAAAAAGACTTCAGGCTGTTCCAATGCTGCACATCACTTGTCAATTATTGAATAGTTCTATTAGTGAATTTTGGAATATTTGTGGCACTGGTTAGCTGTTGAGCCATCATTTCTCAAAAATAGAAAATTAGACTCTAATAAAACTTTAAGTGAGGGATATGAAATGGAGATAAGCAGGGAAGTCTCCTCATTGACGTGACCCCTGATCTTCTGAAGCTGTTGGGGGAAGGAGGCCCCTTGCTTTTAGCATTCCAAGAGTTGGTTTTTACCATAGTTTACTTGATACTCCTAGTTGCCAACCCAAGAAAGGTTGCCAACCCTTCTTCCTGCAAAGGGAACCCTGATTTTGTTTAGGAAATCACTATCCCTAGCCCTAGAGAGAAAGTCTTTTTCCCATTCTTCCTTGGATTGACCATATTCTAGAGTTCTGGACAATAGGATATAAGCAAACATTCACTAGTGATTTCTTCTGCATCCCCCTTCTGCCATGAACATGGATGTGATGTCTGGAACTGCTGCAGCTATCTTGTAGTATGTGAGGTAACAAGTCTAAGGAAAAATGTCAACACACTGAAGAAGTGTGAGAGGATTGATGTCAAGAATTTGGGTCGAGGCATGCATAATTGAGCAATTGAACCCATACAAGCAACCCCTTATCTCTGACTTTCTTGTTATGTGAGAAAAATTACCCCAAATGAATTTAAGTTATGTGTTGGTTATGTATTTTGTTTTCAGTATCATAGCACAGTCCTAACTAATACCCTTGGCATCATAGAAAGAGCTGTGCTAATGTGATTGTTTAGTTTCTTGATCTACCAATGTCTAAAGTCCCCAAGTGACTACTTAATAGTGAAGACTTGGATGAATCCCTCTGGGAAGCTCAGTGTCTGTTCTAGATAACTCAAAATGAAGTAGTATATAGAAGTCATAGTTATGTAAATTGACCTAAATTATTGAGTTAGAACTTATAAATGCCCAAATTCATCCCAAGAAGTAAATTAGTTTACTTATTTCCTGGGAAGTAAATTTAAAAAATGCTAAAGTTTTTTGGAAGAAATAAAATGTGTAGTGAAAGCGATGGCCCCATGGTCTGAACATACATAATTCTCTGGCTCTCTCAGTATAATGAAAGAGTTAATGTAACCTTCAAAGTTGTTCAATTTAGAATCAAAGTAGATATGGCTATTTAGCCAGAAAATCTTGTTCAATACTCATAAAACCACCATACAATTAGCATAACCTCACATGCTTATGGTGAAAAAGTAAAGGAGGAGAAAGTCTAAAAGAATTTTAATGAGTTCTGCCTTAATCATCCCCCCGTAATAAATCTAATAAAGTATCTCTCTTACTTTTATTTGATGTTTTTTCTTCCCCTAATTAACTGCTCCAGCTGTACCTAGTATGGATACACATACTTATCTTTGAAATAGGCTTTATTGTTTTCTCATAACTCGCATTTCTTTCTTTTTGCTTCCCAGTATACATGCACAACAGAGATTTATGTTGATGAATACACTTCTGTATTTCACTATCAACTTTGTTTAGAGTTCTGTTAACCTGGTGATGGGAGAGGCTGTGACTAATCAGGCAAAAGGGTTGAAAGAATCTATTGTAAGTAAGAAAAAGGAAGCAAAAAAAGCAGGTACTTTAGGTCTCTTGAACTTACCCTCAGAGTTATTGTACACACACACAAAAAGCCATACTTTTAGTACAAGTTGTATTTCCCCACAATGTCTTGTAGATAGTAAGCATTTAATAGAAAACAGTTACGTGCCCCACTCCTCCATCTTTCAATCTCTATGTTGGAAGCCTTCTCTTCCTGATGGAAGGGTGGTGCAGATTAGTCTTCTGCTGGCAGCATAGTCAATAAACACACTGGGGTGTAAGCCCAGTTATACGTCCTCAGAACCATTCCAGCATTGGAAGCCATAACAAGTTCAAGGACACACGACAAAGTCAACCTGAGAAAGAGGTGAAGGGGGTAAGGAAAAAGAGAGCATAGACTTTATATTTATTTTCTATGACTAAAAGCAAAATGCATTTACATTTATTATGACCCGTTGAAACTTACAAGTATATCCCATTTGAACTCATTTAGATCAGCTAATCTTATGTTGTAATTAAAGTTTTTTTTTTTTTAAAAAATAGTGTCCAGCAAGCATTTGACTCATGTCATTTGGGAGGAAATGGCATTGTTTATTGAGCATTTTGTAGGTCAGTCTGGAACAGGGCCATAACACATCCTAAATCTATAGGAAGAATGTTTCATAAAACGAATGAATTAACATCAAATAGGCCATGAGGGATTCATACATTGATCTTCTACTGACGTTTGCTCTGAATTAGTTAAGACTGCTAGACTAACAATGGTTCTAATGGGAAAAATAAAGAAGACCAGATAGTGGAGAGGCAGCAATTTAAAGGTTTAATTCAGGTTTTCCTGTTTATGTCAGTTATAAATTTAGGTAATTGGTGGTATCCAAACCTAGGACAGCTTGGATACTCTTTTTAATACAGTTTTATTACTTAACGTGATCTAGCCCAGTGATCCTCCCCATCAGAGAGAGTTTACTGACAGTGATAGGGCATTTACAGCAGGTTCATGTATTCACTGAGGTCAAGGTAGAAATTTTGGCAATATCCTACCTTTTCATAAATACTTTCTTTTAAGCAAGTTTTCTAAGACAAAGTATTTATTCACTAAAATTCTAAGTAAAAAATAGGTGTTGCATTTAATCAAGGGCTAAAGTCTATCTGCCTAACCCCCACCCTGTGTTCTACGTCACAAGATTTTTCACAGATCTCTAGAAAGAGATTTATTTTTCTTACATAAGAAAAAATAATCCCATCCATCTGAGTCCCACCCTAGAGTAACTACAACTTGGTCAGAGTTGTGGTATGGGAAGATAACTTGTAATATGCCTGTGTGTAGTTGGAATCCATCTAACAAAGGTTTAGAACAAGACATTGAAGTCTCTGTTTAAACCACACAATGCCCATTGCCCTGGCATGGAGTTCTGACATACATGTCGGGATGGATCGATAAAAGCAAATCCATGGTCAAAATGAAGCTCATTCTCACTCACTCAGTGTGGCCCAGAATATGGAGACTTTTCCAGTAATGTAACTGATATTGAAATTCTTCAGCCAGAATAACCATTTTTTATGGATCATAAAATCCATATATGAGTTATGAGGAATATAGTCACCAAGTGAATTAAGGTCTTTCTGTGTTTGGGGGCTCTTCTGGATGGCTCCATGAAAGAGACATGAGGGTTTAATTAAGATTTTCTTCCAGCAAGATGTAATCATAACCTTGTGCACAAAGCAATGGGTAGTGGTTAAAATGAACTGTTGTAGTGTCAGTCATAATCAGCCAGGTTACTTGATCTCTAAATTTCAGTTCTTTCATCTTCATCTTTAAGGTGGGGATAATGAGTACTTTATGTAAAGCATGTAGCACAATAGCTGACACTCTGTACAGCATGTTTCCAGTTATTACTGGTCATGAAACATGGCTCAGAAGTCCCTAATAATTGGCTTAGGAGTCTGTAAACTTTATCTGTTACGTTAAAAAAATTGGCCCTCACTCTCATGTTTTCTTTTCTTGTCATCAAATGATAGACTGAAAGAGGAATGTGGCCATCAAATAAATCTCTCCTTGACTGTCAGTAATTTCCCTCATGTTTCCCTGAGCTCACAGTAACAGCCTAGGAGTGGAGGACATTACAATTAATTTCTCATATGGAAAAAAAAAAATATATATATATATATATATATGCCCAAGCTGCCCTGCCTGTCTACCATGCTCAGAGAAATGCTAAGTGATATAAATTGACTCTGGTTAATCCAAAGACATTCTATGACAGAATAGTACAGTGAGATTTGTTTTAAAAGTCATCCTGAAAAGAAAGGGTTTATAATGGACAAACCCATATGTTTAGAAAATGGCATCACGTATTGGAATGTGGATTTGTGGACCACGGGTGTTGAAAAATTCATTCATCTGTCCATTCTTCCAACTTTCATTATATATAATCTGTTATGTTCATAGCAGTGATATGAATAGATAATAGAAACATATTACAAAAAAATTCATGTTAAATAGTAGACAATGTGCTTCTCTGTCTAAAATGGAGCAGCATATGAAAGTTAATAGGATTTTTTGTCTATCTCGTTTTTTATCAATAGATTATATAAAGCATCCTCCCTTTTTAGGGAGAGTCAGTGATGAAAAGAATTCATGTTAAATAGTAGACAATGTGCTTCTCTGTCTAAAATGGAGCAGCATATGAAAGTTAATAGGATTTTTTGTCTATCTCTTTTTTTATCAATAGATTATATAAAGCATCCTCCCTTTTTAGGGAGAGTCAGTGATGAAAAGAACTTCAGTATTTCAGGCCTGAGGGAAACCTGTTGAGGTCTGTAGAGGGTTTTTTGATTGGGTTTGGTTTAGGTATTTTCTTTCTAATTATTCTGTGGTTTCCTGAGTATTCACTGCAGAATACAGCTATCCTAAGCTGAGAGTCTTCAAAATGTATCTGTTCCAATTTTCTTGCAAAGAGATAAAAAAGGGGGGGGAGGCTTTGAGAAAAATTACACAAATAATTAAAAAACTTCTTAGTTATTGTGAACCAAACTTTCTAGTTCCATTGAGAATCTCACAAGATTATTCCCTGATTTCTTTATAACTTGAGGTTGGTAATGCTAATACTTTCCTGAGTGTCCTGGGTGTGTCTAAACAATATCCTGATAAAGGAGCTTTCATATTTCATTTTTATTTTTTTCATTTGGAAGGAAGATGTGCACTGCATGCCTCTGTGGTAAATCTGGGACCTCAGAAGCCAGTATTAATAAGCCTCTGCTTGTTACTGGCGACTTTCTTTCCAGAAACAACCATTAGTTACTGTGTTGCTGAGTAGCTAATGAAGTAGAACCCTTGTGAATTTATAGACTTGAGAATTCTTTACTTGCTAAAGGTCGAATGTGAAGCCATTATTTTTATTTGACTCACCAGCCTTTATCTCACTTATTAAGGCTTCTTATACTGTTTCATAAAACCTTAAGAGTTTATGAGGTAAATTTAAATGGTTGTTGAAAGTTAAATAACTGGAAACATTTCTAC
>NW_007728797.1:114590-117979 GCF_000696425.1 Galeopterus variegatus | reverse complement strand
AAGAGTTTATGAGGTAAATTTAAATGGTTGTTGAAAGTTAAATAACTGGAAACATTTCTACAGTATACAAATACATTTTTCTCCCCTCCTCGATATTTGAAAACCACTAAATGGATTGAATTTTCAGCCTCAGATATATTGAATATTGCTTTTATGTAAGCATGACATTGTTGAAATAGTATTGAATTTGTTCTTTAGATTATTTGCAAGAGACAAGCCATGATTCCATGAACCCAGCACTGTGGTAGAGCCAAAAGGAGATAATGACTGAGGATAAAGCTGGACCTCTGCCTTTAAGAACCTCAAGAGTTTGTTGGAAAGAAAAAGTAATTAGACATCAAGAAAGTACAGTAATCTGTGCCATTGATTATTATTATAAAAATAGATAAGAAAAAGAGATAAATTGCAGTAGAATACTTCATGAAGGAGGCCAAACTTTAGTTAAGACTTGAAAGATAAAAAAGAATTTCATGGGTGGAGAAATGGAAAGAAACTTTCCAGATTTTTTCAATTACTCATGCACATTTACCTAGCACATATTTTCCTAGGTCAGGGAATATGCATGTAATATAATTCTCTGTCCCCAAGAAGCCTTGTTTTTGTTTTGCAAACATGACAAGCACTTTATTTTTATAAGCTATTTACACTTGCTCTTCCACCTACCTCTTATCACTGCATAACAAACAATCCCACAATTCAGTGGCTTAAAACAAACCATGGCCTTGCATTCCTTCTCTTGATTCTGCAGGTTTACTGGGCTCAGCTAGGTGGTTCTTCTCTTTCTGGTGGTGTTGGTTGGGACTGTAGTTGTCCAGCAGCTCAAATAGGCTAGACTGGCAGTTGGTACTTGCTGTCAGTCAGACTCACCTAAGGCTGTCAAGTAGAATGCCTTAGATCTCCTGATTGTGGCCACTCTGTGTGGCTTAGACTTCTTGTAGCATAAGAATTGGGTTCCAAGGGGGGGGGGGGGGTTTCAAGCACATGAGAGAGGAAGCTGCATATCTCCTATCGCACAGTCTCAGAAGTTGCATAGGTCATCTACCATGTTCTATTGGTCAAAACAAATCACAGGGGAAGCTAAGCTTTAAAGGAAAGAGTGGCAAATAATTTGTGGTCATCTTTAATTCATCACACCACCTAAAGTGCTTTGTAGCTGATTCTTTACATAGCTGACCCATTCATTTTATCAATGCCATCTCTTTCAACTTACTTACTTTTTTTTTTTTTTTGGTGGCTAGCGGTTAGTGTAGGGATCCAAACCCTTGACCTTGGCATTATAAGTCTGTGCTCTTACCAACTGAGCTAACAGGCTAGCCCCTGCTATCTCTTTTAAAAACCTTAACTCTCCACTCCATATAGTTAGTCATCCTCTCCCCACCAACACCAAACTTACTCTCTTCTTATTTTGCTCATTCCTAATAACACAGTGTAATATGTTATTGTGTTTGTTCTTGCTTAACTCTTCTTAAGTTATGCATAGTGGGAATTTTGTCTGTATCATCAATCACTCTAGCTTTAGAGTTAAGAATAACACTTGGCACACAGTAGGCACTTGGTAAATATTTGTTTGATGAATATATTGAGAGATACACATAAGAACAACACAAACCCTTATATATCTTGAATAAAACATTAAGGTTCATTCCAGTTTGCAAAGTATGATTGTAAATACTAATTATACATCCTTGTCATGTTCTCTAGATAAAAGTGAAAAGTCAATTGACTCAGATCAGGCAATAGAACAAGCTTTTCTAGAGGAAGTGGCACTTCACCTGGGCCTTGAAAGCTTGTGAAAGATTTTGGTGGTCAGAGGACATTTCAGATGTGCCAATAACTTAAGCAAGGGGAGAAGAACTATAAAAGACTGATTCCTGTGGTGGATAGACACATTGCCTAGGAATTCATTTATGAAAAGAGCTTATTTATGAGTGGGATGATAGAGATACCTCATTCCTTTGGCATCTTCCCCATGATGGGCTTCTTTTCTCAGGAGCCAAACCATAAATTAGAGTGTCACTGTGAGAGCACAGAATTGGGAGAAAGACATCATGAGAAATTCTTACCCACCAGCCCTCTTTTCTTTTAACATCCTTCTCAATTATGAAATATTTCTATCACTAGAGCATTTCCTGTATGACAGAGGGGAAAGGGAATGAATACAGAAGCAAATAGACAATAAAAAGTTTTATGTTAGTGAATTTGGGAAATACATTAAAGTTAGGCCAGATTTTTCTAAAAGCCAAAAAAGGGCACTTAGGAATAATATGGTAGTTTTCAGAAAGCCATGGAATTAATTGAGTGGAAGATGGGAATAAAACCAAGAAACTGAAACCCATGCCAACTGTATGTGACAGTCAACCTACCCTCTTGAGTATATTTTAGAAAATATCTTCCAAGGATTTATCATCCATAAAATAATTTTGATATTTTCCAAACAGCAAAACCACCTAAATGTCCCATTTCTTCCTAAACTAACAACAGATGCTCCTTTTTTATTTAATTATTTATTGTTACTATTGGTTGTTTAATTTGTCTTTGTTCTTATCTCTAAAGGCTTTCTCCTGAACACCTTTACCCTAACCATCTGTTCTCCTTTCTATTCTATGAATCTCATGGTGCCAAGGACTGTGTTTTATTAGTTTTGAAATTCCTGACTCCCTGCCTGTGTATGCAGCTTATGGTGGAAGCTCAGAAAATAAATGAAAAAAGCAAATGAATGGACAGTGGTTGGTAGAAAGTGAAAAATGAGCCACCCATAAAAAAGTGTAGTTTTGGGTTTTTTGTTTTGTTTCATTTTGTTTTCTGAATTAAAAATTATATGATATTTTGAATATCACGTTGGAAAATACTTGGCTACCGAAGATAGTTAATATATAGACTCTTTTATATCAAGGGATGATTGTAATACATGTAAGAGGATTGAGTTCCCACTCTAGCCAAAGGAGCCATGGTGTAGTACAAAAAGAAAGGAACAGAAAATCAGAGAATCTTGATTTATATTTCTATATCACATTCTGTTAACCAGATAACCTTCTACTTGTGCCTTAATTGTTCTGGACATTGATTTCCTAATCTTTAAAATGAGGGACATATAAAAGTTAAACAAAATTTTTGTACGTAAACATTTCCACCAAAGTTCCTGACACATGTGCTAGATGAATCTAATCTTGGCCTGAGATAAGACACTCATCTTCTGTGTGGTCCAGAGCAAGCCACTCAACCTCTCTGATCCTTAATTCTTCCTTTGAAAAGTCAGTATCTCCAAACTCTGGAGCCCACTTTCTTTTATCAAGTCTACTTTTTGGTCGAATCCCTATGAAAACAAAATACCATTTTTTTTTTCCTTTTTGTCTTTTTTTACTGACCAGTAACGGGATCGCAACCCTCGG
>NW_007728797.1:111717-113870 GCF_000696425.1 Galeopterus variegatus | reverse complement strand
CTCGGTGTTGCGCCCGCACCGCGCTCAGCCAGTGAGCGGGAACTGGTCTCCATATGGGATCTGAACCCTCAGCGGGAGCGCCGCCGCGTTCCCAAGTGGCGCACTCTCCAGTGCGCCACCGGGCCGGGCCCAAAATACCATTTTTTAATCCAGTTAAATTAATCCTCAATGAGCATGATTAAGTATATATATCCAGAAGAAAGGTGTCTAGCACACAGACAAAGCAAACAAATTGAACATTAAATATATGACAAATAAGGCAAAACAACCATAAGAGGAAGAATACCAGAAAAAAAGTACATGTGATTTAAGTACTTTAAATCATTTTACTTCATTTCCATTCAGCAAACATTTATTAATCACTTATAGTGTACTGGGATCTATGCTGGATTATAACTACAAACCAGAATTAGACTTTAACACAAAAATTCAGTCTTGAGATTGTTGCTCCCCTGGGTGCTTCTCAAAACAATTCACATTGGTATTGTTCGGTATCCCCAGCTTGGGGCACTACCAGCCCCAAAGGCCTTGACCTTATGGCCTAACTTCCCTGGACTTTCATCTGCTCACTTATAAGATGGTCTCTTCCAGCTTAGGTGCTTTAATAGTTACAGTAGAGGACATTACTGTTGTGTCACAAGCTGATGCTTGGGTCTGAGCCCATCCCCTGCTCCTGAATCTACTCTAAAGACATCTCTGAGCCCAAAGAGCCTGCAGCATTGTCCTGATTGCCACAAATCAGCATTAAATTAGGCATTTATCATATTTGAAAAGACCCACCATCTGCAGATCTCCACCATTGTGCAAAGTTGTCATGAACAATATGCTACTCTGCAATCTGCACATTTAACAACAAATGGGAAAATTCAACAGCAACCAGAAATAAACTTGAGCTTTAGAATTGCATTTCTTAGATGTAGTTAGTGCTTGGCTAGTCCCCAGAACATCACCTTCCACTTATGAGAATGTACAGCTAAGCAAATTCAAACCAAAAAAAATCCCATCTTTTAACTTCCTTTGTGAACAGGAAGGAAGACAGAGGATAAAGGTAATAAGATTCTCTGATCATAGGAAATTGGAATTTGCTATCTTGCTAGACCATTATTCTTAATGCACATCTGAAGTTGGCTACATTTCCTTGGCAGAGAAATAAAATCATTCCAATACAAAGTGAAATAAAATGACTTGGTAAAAATTTTTCTAATAATGTTGTGTGTAGGCAGCGGGTGGTTTGCTGATAAATAAAAGGTAAAAATTCCCTTCTTGTCAATGCTTAAGGGATATAAATCATACACTGAATAATGTTGAATTTAATTTTTTTTTAACATTTCAATATTTGATTACATTAGAGGTGAATTACTACTATATTTAAAATACAATAAATCATGAATAACTTTGTTGCCAAATTGGGGTTGTTATAAAAATTGTATTTTAAAAATCTGTAGCCCTACTGTAATATGAAGGACCCTAAGGACTTCAGGAAATGATTATTGTGACAACTGCACATGTAAACTCTTTTCACCACAACATATTAAGAGATTAAATGTTAATAGGCCTTCGAGATGCTTGCTTGAGGTTTCTTCATCTCCTGTTTGATGTCAAGTATTTGTTAAAAAAATTTTAAAAAAATCAAACACTGAAGGCTGTGTGAAGGGGTTGTAGTACCTTTCATCTCAGGGAAATAAGCAGAAGACAGTTGCAAAATTGCTCGGCCTTATGATCCTGTTTCTTTTGAATAAACTAACTCTTTAATGAGCTACTGTTTTTCCTAAAATGTCTTTAGTTGGAAGATTGGGACNAAACTAACTCTTTAATGAGCTACTGTTTTTCCTAAAATGTCTTTAGTTGGAAGATTGGGACCGCTAATTATTCTACTAGTTTTAACTTTAGGGAAAAAAAACAGCAACAGCAGAGAAACCATGAATCTACACTACAGGAGTTTTTAAGAAATTGAATCAAACTCTGGAGCCAACTCTAAATACACCTAATTAAAAGAAAAAAATGGGAAGAAAATACCATCTCTTAAAGTTGGCAGATATACTTAGGTACAGCCAAGCAAATACTCAGCTATCTGGTAGTTTTCCATGACATATCTTGTATATCTAAACATTTTGGTGGCTGGTGTAATCCAAATGCCTTCTTTTTTTTTTTTT
>NW_007728797.1:109330-110895 GCF_000696425.1 Galeopterus variegatus | reverse complement strand
TTTTTTTTTTTTTAGGTTTTATATATTTATTCAGAAGGTTATTCAACAGAATAAAGCCCTTTTAACATTATGAAATCCAATGTTTTGAACTCTTTTTTTCCTCAGCAATTCTGTTTGTTACAAGTTTTTAAATCCTGAAGAGATTCTTTTATCTGAAGTTTTTCATGCATTCAAGTATTTTGCATGATGTCTGATGTGATCAGCAATAAACATTGAAATGAAGTAGTAGCTATGATCATAACCCTCTTGTAATCTAAAAATGATGTGGATTTTCTTTTCTGTACAAGCAGCTATGGAGTTATCAGGGAGTAACTGTCCATCTGAAAGAAACTGGTCATCTTTTCCTTGATCAATCAGTATATCTAGTTGAGAACCTGGGTAGGACTTCACAAGATGGGTGGCATCACAACCCTTCCATTTACTTTGATCTGTTCCCAAATATCCACTAAAGGCTTTTTTGCCCCAGGGACAAAGCACTGGGTTGCAAATTTGAGTGAATGCTGACACACATTTGTATTTTCCAGGATTTTTCAAAGCACAAATCAGAGCTCCATGGCCTTCCATGGAATGGCGAAAAATAGACATCCTTTGAGGGTCCACTGGAAAATTGGCATTTATGAGTTGGGGAAGTTTATGTGAGAGTACATTCTATAGTTAGTTTTCCAAGGTTCTTCAGTGGCATCCACATAAAAACCAGCACTGGTGCCAAAGTCCCAGCTCTCGTCTTCTCGTTTAATATTGCAGCCATGAGGGCTGGTATCTGGAGCAGTGACGACAAGGCCATGTTCCGAGGCAGCTTGATGATAGCCAGATTTTGATATGAAATTTTGTGCTGTGCAAGTTAAGCCAATATATGGCAGGGCGCTTTCCAGTTTCCACCTTTGGTGGTAAGTAGATAGCAAATTTCATTTTGCAGTTTAGTTCCACACTGCCATGTTCAAAAACTTTCTGCAATCTCCCAAAGCACTTGTTGCTGGAAACCTGTTTCAATGCCATTCTTTTCCTGTCTAGTTGCTACTTGGCTTTCTGTCTGTACCAAAGAGCAGATGATCCTCTGGCAGTGGATGCAACCCAGAGTAGAAGCGGACGGGAGCGCAAATTCCTTCTTAATAGCTTGTGCTAACTCTTTCTCTTGGGTAAAGCTCTCTCTTTAACACTTCTTTCAGATACCATAGTTTTAGGTATTTCTCTGTGTTGGTGACTATACATCTGCATATGTTATACCTGACTCAACAATGAACTCCAGAGCAACTCAAACTGCATTTTGAGGACTTCTAAATAGGATCCCTCAATTGTTTCAAACCCAATATGTCCACAGCTGAGGCTTCTGTCTTCTCAACGTGTGTTTCTTCTATGCTGCTTAATTCTGTTGATGGCATTAACAATCTTAGACTCTCCTGTCTCAGATCAGGAAGGCCAGTTTCATCCTCACCTCTACTCTTTTCTGTCCCTTCTTCAACCATTTAGTGCTATCCTAGTTGTTTGGGCTGCTGTAACAAAATACCATAAAATGAGTGACTTATAAACAACAGAAGCTTATTTCTTATAGAACAGGAGGCTAGGAA
>NW_007728797.1:107574-108835 GCF_000696425.1 Galeopterus variegatus | reverse complement strand
CTCTCCTGTCTCAGATCAGGAAGGCCAGTTTCATCCTCACCTCTACTCTTTTCTGTCCCTTTTTCAACCATTTAGTGCTATCCTAGTTGTTTGGGCTGCTGTAACAAAATAACATAAAATGAGTGACTTATAAACAACAGAAGCTTATTTCTTATAGAACAGGAGGCTAGGAAGTCCAAGACCAAGGTGCCCTCAGATTCAATGTCTGGTGAGGGCCTACTTCAAGGTTCATGGATAGCTGTCTTCTTGCTGTGTCCTTACATGGCAGAAGGGGCAAGAGAGTTATCTGGAGTCTCTTTTACAATGGCACTAATCTTATTTATAAGGGCACCACCCTTATGACCTAATCACCTCCCAGAGGCTCTACCTCCTAATACCATCACATTGGGGGTTAAGATTTCAACAAATGAACATATGAACTAGAGGGCAGGATGCAGGCATTTAGTCTATAGCAGTGGCTGAATCCTCTTGCTTCACCTTTGAAGTCTCTTAACCCCACTCTCTTCTCTGACTTCTCCTTTCATCCCTACTTCAGATGAGGTGTTCCTCCTGAATGTTTCTATGATACTCTAGCTCACTTCCATCATAGCCCATTCACACTGTGCTATAACCTCCTTTACCTTCCTGTCACCATCTCCTAGTAAGCAAGAGGTGCTCAATACATGCTGGTTGAGTGAACCTTCCCAGTTCACTTCCATATTAGCTCTTGCTGAGATGATAGATGGTCTCTCATGCCTGCTGTCCCTTACCCACAATCCAAGAAAACAAAGTCATTTAATCACTAGTTAGACCATTTTCTCCATTCTCCTACCAAAGCAATTCTCTAAATTGTATTTTCCAACCTCTCTGCTTTCACTCATTCCAAGGAGAAGTGCCCTTACTTCCACATATCCCCTCAGAACTGCTATCT
This sequence comes from Galeopterus variegatus, assembly GCF_000696425.1. NCBI lineage: Eukaryota > Metazoa > Chordata > Mammalia > Dermoptera > Cynocephalidae > Galeopterus > Galeopterus variegatus. The sequence goes on along the minus strand of NW_007728797.1, from coordinate 107,925 downwards.
ATGCTTAAAGACCTTATTCAAATGTTTTCTCCAAAAAGCCTTCCCAGAGTGCATCCTAGAAAGAATTAATCTCCCTATATCCCACTTATATTTAAAAGCATTCTTTCCCATTTTTTAAATTATATTTTTAGTAAGTCTTATATTCAAGTTATTTTTCCAGGTTTGATTTTCTTACTTGATTGGGGAAATTACAGAGGGTGACTTTCTTATCTCTGTGTCTCCCATATATTTACTAGGTACAAAGTGCTGTGTGTTCAATTAAACTCCTTTTAAGCTTGATATAATGATTCTCAACTAACTCAAACATAGCCATAAAATAACAAGCATTTAGTTGAATTGTATCTTCTTTAT
>NW_007728797.1:65615-106592 GCF_000696425.1 Galeopterus variegatus | reverse complement strand
TAGATTGTGATTTATCACATACAGCATATTCTTGGTTCAGTGATTCTTCTAAGAATCATAGTTAATGAACCATAATTATTTTCCAAAAGCTAAAGGAATGATCAAACTTTATTCAGTCCATGTATATGGTAAAGGTGAGAAATTTTCCAAAAGGTTCTATATTCTTTAAAAAACAAAGCATGCTTATATGAGTTTCTAACTTCGATTCCAAAATAAACTCCCAAGAACATATTAGATGAAACTGCAGAAAAGCACAACTATGTGTTTTAACAACATTGGGAAAAACATTGGTATAATCCCAGCAGATAACCCTTCTCTGGGCAATGCAAGCATTGTAAGATGTGAATACCAGCCAAGGGTATAGAAAAAGTGGCATAAAAAGCATACATGCTGAATATAATTTGAGAAAGAGAATAAAGTGTTAAAAAATGCACACTGGTAGGGGGTAGATTCTGATATTGTCGAAGCATCTGTGAAATCAAGATAATTATACCATTCAAAACTTAGGACAATGAGACACAAATATATTGCTATACTTTCTTGGGAAATAATATATTTGATGTAAGGAAAAAGCAAAAGGAAAGAGAGATTATTGCCTGCTATTGATCACTCAGTGCATGCCAGATACCAAGCTAAGCTCTTTCAATAAGCTGGTGTTATGAAATGGCACAATGGTCCTATGAGATAGGTTTTATTAACAATAATTTTATATTAAAAAAGCTAAGTCCAAGTGTCTGTCCAAAGCATATGTGCCTAGTAGTTAACAATGAAATATACATACATATATATATATAAAGATATATATGCATGTATACATATGAAGATACTTCAAAAGGTCATGCATGGATTTATATTATCTTTTAATTCTATTTTCCATGAGCTTTCTGAAGTACCCTTGAGTGTGTGTGTGTGTATGTGTCCCCTTTGAGACTGTGTAACGTTAAAAAAAAAAAAAAAAAACAATCTCCAAAAGTGACCCTGTGCCTTTCCAGTAGGGACTATCAAAAATCCTCATGAGGAGGGCCATTATGAATCACAGCAAGGAAACTCAATATGAGGAGCTATAACGACTGTTTTCAAGAGCCAGAGTACGATTTTTTGAGTATATATTTTGAGAAATATCCCCATGGATATTTCTGAGATTTGGTTTTTATGTCTGCAAAATAGACATCTTAATTCCTGCCTCAAAAGGTTGTAAGCAGATTAAACTAAGATAAAATATGAAGGACCAAGTATGGTATTTAGGTCATGACGGGCTCTAAATAAATAAGTTCTTCAAAAAGGAGAAAAAGAAAAAAAGAACAGGAGGACAAGGAAGAGAAGCTGCTGAGAGTCATTGTTTCCAGAAACTACCCTGAATGGAAGTACCTAAAGAGATCTGATGTACATCATTGTGGTTGCTGCAGCCCATAGGGGATGCCCTGGCAGCCAAGTGTGAAAGATGTCTGCGTCCTACCAACAGGGGTGACCACTAATGCAAAAACGGTGCCACTGAGAGCAGCAGGAAGAAATACAAACTAAAACCACTTGGTGCAAAATCCAGCCCTCCCTTCTATCCTAAGACAAGACTCTTTTGACATTTAGGAAATGTGTAGTGATTATTGATTCCAATGCATCACTGAATGAGGAAAGAGAGTAATAATTTCTATCAGGAAACCTGGTATAAATGATGGCCCAGAGACTCGAAGTGTTTCCTGGAGCCAATTACACGGGCATTAAACAAACAGTAATCTGGTCCTGAGATGTCCAGGGAAAACACGCCATAATTAGAAAGGAGTATTGATGAAATTCTGCTGAAGTAAAAATAAATCTAGTCTTTGCAAGCTTAATTATTTTGATGGAAACGGGAAGAATAAACTGACAAAATAAATGATGTTTATATACAAACACAAGACACATACACTTTTCTTTTAAAAAGTGGAACTATTATACATGAGTTCTGATAGGAAAAATACCAAAATCGATACCATAACTGTTCTTAATAAACAGTAGTTTCGGAAATCTTACCTGAATTGAAAGAGCAGGCTTTTAAAGTGTAATCACGAATCAAAGTTGTGGTTTATGAAGTGTGGAATTCAGATGACTCATGGGTAATCATCACCAAATTCTCTCCATTTTTATCTCTCTTGTGTCTTCCCCACTCAACCTCATACCACTTTCTTCCGCCCTAGTTCTGGGTCTTATCTCCACACAGAGAACTATTGCATTTACCTCCCAATCAGTTGTCTATACTCCACTCTTTCCCACCCAATCCATGCTATATACTCTCATAAAGCGCAGTTTTCTTTCTTTCTTTCTTTTTTTTCCCCTTTTTGTCTTTTTTTGTGGCCGGCAACGGGGATCGCAACCCTCGGTGTCGCGCCCGCACCGCGCTCAACCAGTGAGCGGATGGTCTCTATATGGGATCCAAACCCTCGGCAGGAGCGCCACCGCACTCCCAAGCACCGCACTCTACCGAGTGCGCCACTGGGCCGGCCCTAAAGCGCAGTTTTCAATATACCATTCCTCTGGTCAGTCAGAAACTTCCCATTTTTTTACAGGATAAAGTCTAAACTTCTTGTTCTGATATTCAAGGCTCTTCAAAATTGGACCCAACATTTCTCATAGGCAATAATGACCTAGATTAATATTTTCCAGTGTGTACTCTGAGAAACTTTGTCCTGCTAGATGTTTCATAATGAAAAAAGGTCCTTGTGATCACTCAAGTTAGAAAATGATAAATAATATGATAAAATAACTAGCGTTTGTTAGGGGTTTTCTTTGCGCCAGAAACCAAGACCCACATTATATTATTTAATCCTCACAACTGCATGTGGTTGATTTATAGACAACAACAACAACAATGTTGGTTTTGGAAAGGTAAAGAATATGCACAAGTGGACATCCCTGGTAAGTGTCAGAGCAGAGATTTGAACGCTGGTCTGTCAGACACTGGAAGCTGAGCTCTTAAATGCACGGATGCTCTTTTATTTTCCTTTGGTGGGGTCATGGGAGATTTCAGGATAATAAAACTCCTAAGAAGTCCTGATGTGCAAAACCGTATGGAGCTTTGTTTAAACTAGTCAACTTACTTCACTATAGGAAATGCATTTCATGAAATGCCTTTAACATCTCCACAAAACTAGGTTTCCAAATACTTCTTTCTAGGAAACACTGAACTGTGTGATATCTAAGGCCCTTTCAAACTCAAACATTCTATCCTTCATTTTACAGGTTTACTTTACAATTCTCTGCCCACTGACTTTCAGTTCATTTAAATAGTTTAAAGTCCCTAAACATGCTTTAGATCTAACCTCATTCCTTGTCCTTAGAATGTCCTTCACTTTTCACTGGTGTTAATCTTATTGGTACCTTCCATACCCTTTAAACCCCATCCCTTCTCTGAAGCCTTTTTCTGACTGTATTGGGTTTATTCTTCCTCAGTTTTTCTGTGGCACTGAGCTGAGGGATCTTGAGTTCCACTCATGCACAAAAAAGATGCCGTTTAATTGGCATGTTAAGAAGTGAGGTAATGCATGTGTTAATTAGCTTTATTTAACCATTCTCCAATGTATACATATCTCAAAACATCATGTTGTATACCATGAATATATTCATTTTTTGTCAATTAAAAAAAATTGGCTTTTGGGCCAGCCCGGTGGCGCACTGCTACAGTGCGCCGCTTGGGAGCGCGGTGGTGCTCCCGCCGAGGGTTCGGATCCCACATACAGACCGGTTCCCGTTCACTGGCTGAGCGAGGTGCGGGTGCAGCACTGAGGGTTGCGATCCCGTTGCCGGTCCCGGTCCGGTACGGGTGCGACACTGAGGGTTGCTATCTGTTGCCGGACACGAAAAAAGACAAAAAAAAAAAAAAAAATTGGCTTTTGCTAGTAGTTACTTTCCCTTATTTCTTGCTGTGTGCAGATCTTGGATAAAAACAAGAACCATAACTCTGAATTCTGAGTCCAGGGTCCTTTTCATTGTTGTTGTTGTTGTGTTTTCTTTTGCTGTTTTGTTGCAACAGCACACATTGCCTTGGACCATCAGTTGTGTCTCCATATGTGTGTCTCTTTCCTGATCTCCTCTGAAATTTCCTTCATGACAGAGACAAGACTTTTTTCCGTCCTGAGCCACTTCTAAAGTGAAAATTTCAGTTCAAAACTCAGTCAGAATCTGGCTCTACCACTTATGATCCGTAAATAAATAACTTCTTAAACTAGTTGTTTAGTCTCTCTTGGACTCAGTTTCATCACCTGTGAAGTACGTGGAGATAATACTACCTAATTCATTAGATTTGTATAAAAATAAAATGAGTTACTATAGATAAAGGGGGCTTAGCAGAATGCTTCACAATTTGAAGTGCTCTATAAACCCTGGATTTGTTATTATTGTTGCTATTGTAAATTGGTCAAACACCATGTTCCTGGCATTTTACTAGACCACGAAACCAGTGACTATGCCTCAGTCCCTACTCTCAGCTGTGTCTGGTGAGGTCTAGCTATGGCAGAAAAAGAATACAAGCCAGATGGACAAGTGTGACCCACTCTTTCCTAGGAGAACAGGAGAGAGATCATAGGATGGCTGTGATCCTGCCAAGCCTTCAGAACAGACTGGAACTACAAGGGAATTGCAAGCAGAGGAGAAGCATTTGCAAGGCACCAGGATCTGTGACATGGCCTGGGGTACTTGAGAAACTGCAAGTTAGTTCATTTAACTGAAACCTGAGTGGCAGGAGGTGAGCTGGGAAACTAGATGGGCCAAATATCAAAACTGCACATCTCAACGGCACTTAAACATGATCCTATTGATAATGGAGGGGAAGGAGGTAATTCAATGAAGCATTTAGAGTGCAGATTAACATAATCCGACATAGTATAAATATAATTCTAGTTCTGTTATAGAGATTGATAGAAAGCAAGACTGGACTTAGGGAGAAGCTAAGTGAAATATGAAGAGGCTCTGAATAGGCAAATGGTGGTTTGTTAAATACAAATTTACAGATTGGAGAAGAAGCAACAGGTCTGAACGGCTAAGTAGAAATTTATCTACAGTTTTAAAAATACAGGTAGTGAAACAGTATATTTTAATATAAATTTATTGCATTAAAATATATTTTATTTAGTGTAAAATAAGTGTGCTATTGTTCTAAATTGGCTAGGATTTCAAAAAGTAGTTACAATGTTGGCAAAGGAGAGATAAAGGCAGTATAATTTGGCAATTGATATCAGAGATCGAAAAACTTGTTCTTACCCTCAGGCCTAATAATTTCATTTCTAGTCATTCTTCTTGGGAAAATAATATAAAGTGCAGAAATACTTAGAATAAAAAATTGGAAATATCTCCAACAGACAAGGCATGGATAAGTACACAAATGTATCAATGTAATCTAATATTGTCAATATGTTTTGCACATTATTATGTGTTTTAAATAGGTTTGCCAGGTAAAACAGGATGTTCAGTTGCATTTGGATTTCAAGTGGATCTGGGTGTTCTGAATTTTTATTTGCTGAATCTGGCTACTCTAGTTTTAAAGAACCTACAAAAGTACAGTTTACACTGTTTAGATATGTGAATTTAAAATATATAAAGTTTATTCAGTTACGAAGGCGAAAAAGTATGCCTTGAAAAGATTCTGCAAGGAAAATTAAATTAAAATGAAATCAGTGATTATTAGTTGTGATTACAGATTTTTAAAATTTTAGTTTTTAGTGTGTTTTTTCTTTATGTTTTCCTACAATGAGAGTGAGTTATTTTTATAGGTGGAAAAAATGTATACATGTGTATTTATATGCCTGTATGTAATTCTATCCTGCTTTTAACATTGGCAGTGGCCCACATTTATGAGTGGTATAAGCTAGGATGTGCAGTGCTTTCTAATTAACTATCAGACACAAAGCTTTCTCAATTAATTCCCAGCTCTTATGGAATAAAACCAGGACTGTGATTCAGTTTTCAGCCTAAATATCATCCTATTATTAAGGACTTCTCCATCCACATTAGCTCAATTCTTCCCACCCCACCATCAATCCCAATACTTTACCATTTCATTATTCCAGGGCAAATTGTTTGCCCCCCACCCCTTAACAGGGCTTCCATATGTATTTATCAAAAGAAGGAACAAATAAGTAAGAGAGAGAAATGAGATCAGGAATATTAGATGGCATTTCTCGTTAAGCTTAACCTGACGTATCTTTAAGTCCCAGTTGCACAACTTGATGGCCTCCTAGGATTGCCTTGGCAAATACCAGAGTAGAAATATGTGCTCCAAAAAAAAAAAATGGGTATAAAGAAAAATAAAAATCAGTAAAAAGATATGTTTGGAGAGAAACTTTAGCGGACTCAGGAGTCTGAAAAGGTCTCTGAAAACAACGTGACTGGAAGAAAAGATTCCAAAGTATCGTAGATCTTCCAGAATTTTCCTCCAAGTGGACTTCAATGTTTGCCCTGTAAAAGTGGTTTCTGTTAGGTCTTACTGCCACTGAGATGATGGTGACCATATACCAAACTGTCTTGCTTCAAACAGGTTTACTTTTCATTCCACTGTATTCTCAATTTCTTTTTCATGTATATACTATAGAAATCAGCATTAATAAATAAATAAACAAACTCAATGGTTTGTCCTTTCAGGCTTCATTTTGAGTAGAACAAAGCAGATGTGTGAATTTACGCATTGCCGCACCTGGTTTGTCTAAACCTTTTTTCTCCGTCCATCCTCCACGCTCTAGCTTTTTTTGAAGTCCTGATGATTGAATGATGAACTTACAGGATCACTTTGAAAGGGGTAAATTAGGAACACAACGGTAGCTCCTGGTCCTTCCTCTTCTCCGCAGTCTCCCAGCCCTCTCCTGCCTGGCCCTTCTCATCTTCCTTCTCCTTTCTTTATTTTTGCTCACTTTGCCCTATTTTCTTAAGTTTACTTTGTTTCACTTATTCACCTTTCCGGTAGCTCCTGGTCCTTCCTCTTCTCCGCAGTCTCCCAGCCCTCTCCTGCCTGGCCCTTCTCATCTTCCTTCTCCTTTATTTTTGCTCACTTTGCCCTATTTTCTTAAGTTTACTTTGTTTCACTTATTCACCTTTAATGCATTGCCTCTTTTTCTTTCACTGTGAGAAACAACTTTGTAGCTTTTGTTCCTAAGGATTTTTTATGCTAATTCACTACAGCAGCTCCACACTAAGGCAAGCTAAGTGGTCCTCAATACTTCTAAGTTCTAAGATTTAAAAGTCACTTCTTATACCCACAAACAAGAGCCCAGGAGCATATGCTAAAAATGCCATTATACCTTTTGCTATCAAATCTATTGACTGCTGGATTCCTACTGCTATGTGAGCCTCATGTGTTGAGTGAATTAGACATTTGAAAAGAGCCAAAGAGAGTGCAGGACTTGAAAGGACATGTTGATATTCGAGTGTATTTTGTTTGAAGAAATTTGTTTTTCTCCATTCTATATACATACACTTCAAATTTTTGTGATAAGAAATGTCAGAACTGATTTTGAATACCTAGCTCAAACATGTTTCCTTTATTTCAAGAATAATACTTCAAAACACCATTTGAATTATTTGTGCCATACTGATATTTTAACATTCTTTTTAATGACATGCCATAATCTTTGATGTCTTTATTCCTTTGTACGTGTTCTGTCAATCAAAGTGTCCTCCCCACTGCTTTCATTGCCACTCCCAAATTTTAGATCCAGACACTCCCCAACTTTTTCCCACCACCGCCATGGCCAAGTTTACAAACTGTGACTTTCTTGTTAATAATAAAAAAGAATGTTCATTGTGAGAATGTCAAACAGTACCTAAGGGGCTAAATTAAAAACCAGAGATTGTGTCCCCTTCTATTTCCTATTCCCGCATATCAGACATAACAGCAGATACAGTTTCATATGCTTCCTTTCAAAAATTTCTATGCAACTAAAAGCAATTAAAAATGCAAAAACTCTTTTGGCACTTACGATACACATGGAATGTGCTTCCTTATTAGCACATGTCAATCTCACTTGTTTATCCACATGACGACAATGTATGGCATTGCATGAAAGTACCATGATTTGTGTGTTTTATTTCACCAGTCGCCTACCAATGCACATTAAGGCTGTTTCCAGATTTTGTCACCCATCAAAAACAATGGTGAAGATCTTCCTACCAATATATTTGCATATTTGGAGGGAGGCATGCCCACACTACATATTTGTGAAAAATGAAATAGCTGGGTCAAAGGGTATATCCATGTTTTATTTTGAAGCTCATTGTCAAGATTTGTTTCAAAATTACCTTGTATTTCTCACTTAAAATGGGGATACATATTTCTTATGTCCTTAATTAAAAACTCTCCATTGTAACTGAATAACATTATCTCACATATATGCCCATAATTTATGCAACTATACTCTCATTAATGTGAGTTTTGAGATTTCTTATGTTTGCAAAATGCTTCCTTGCTAAAATCTTCTCTTCCTTGTATTCACACATTTCATTGTGTTTGCTCTGATAGAACCAAAAGGGCTGATTATTACCTCTCAAGCTGAAACCCAGAATTTCACATATTTATTTTGGAAAATAGCATGAAAATGTTTTAATTTTAAAAAGGTCAGATTTTAAAAATTCATAAATATATTTACGACGTACAGAATGGTAGATGAATAGAGGTCTAAAGAGGTTATTTGGAACAGTGGGGGTTTTGTGTGTGAGAAATCTACAATAAACAATCACAGTTACATCTGAAATAATTTATAGTACATAAAATTCTAAATTCAATATAAACATGCTTTTTGAATGTTGTACTCCTACAACAGAGTGTCTAAAGTATCGTTAGGCTCATCTAAGGTAGGCAGGAGTTTGGAGAATTCTTTGTAAATATTGATTGCCACAAGGAAAAGTAGTCCTGTGTACACTAATATGCAGAAGAATGCAAGAAAGACTTTGCCTTCTGACCACTCTACATTAGTATTTATCAAGACTGACACTAGTGACATTGGTACTGGATAATTTTTTGTTGTAGGGACTGTCCTTGGCAGAGTAGGATGCCTAGCAGCATTTCCTGGCCTCAGTCCATTAGATGCCAGTAGCACCCCGAACTCAACCGTGACAATCAAAAATGTCTTCAGACACTGCCAGATGTCCAAAGTGGGCAAAGTCCCCTTGGGTTGAGAAGCACTACTCTATGGTAAAGTCCACCAAGTCACAACCAGGCTCACAGAACTTCAGTTCTGCAGTGCTATACGCTGACGAACTAACGGACAAGAAAAGATCACAAACACTTATGGAAATTACACATTAAGAACAAAGAGCTGCGATGAACGTGGGAGTGCAGGTATATCATTTGCAGCAACATAGATGAACCTGGAGAAACTTATGTTGAGTGAAATAAGCAAAGCACAGAGGGATAAATACCGCATGTGCTCACTCATATGTGGAAGCTAAGAGAGGAAAGAAGGAAAGAAAACCACAGTAGTGCGTTGGTCTTACAGAGGGAGGGAACATTCCTAGGGGTACAAAGTGGGGGAGGGGAGGTTGGGGGATAATCGGGTGGGGGACATGGGGTACAAAAGTAATTTCTGGTAACGGGTATACTGCTAGTAGGAATGTGGCCCTCACATCATGGGCATGAGGGGTGACAATTAGCTTTGTATCTCATGAATATTCATTTTTAAAAAAGGAACCATCCCATCATGCCATACTCAGAAATCAACTTTCAGTGAATTATAAACTTGTTAGAATATGATAAAAAGAATATCTTTATAACTTCTAAAAAAAAGAGCAAAATGAGCAAAAAGAGGAGGAAAAGAAAACAGGGAAAAAAAGCAATATACGGAGCAGGAAAAAATAGTGCAAACTATGCTGTTATTAAAATCTTCAGAGATGAGATTAGATACAGCATCTAGAAAATAATAGCAGGCTTTTATTTAAAAATAAGAGAAAAAGAAAGATCTCTTAGTTATTAAATTATGGTGCTTAAAATAAAAATTAATAAAAGTGCTAAAAAGTAAAATTGAAAATTCTCTCAGAAAGTCAAACGGAAGGGAAAATAAACACAAAATAGAGTAAAAAGGGGGTAAGATTTGGGGATTGATTTAAGAGACCAAAATCCAGAGAAAGTAAGGTAGAGGAAATTAACAAAAAAAAAAAAAAAAGAAAGAAAGAAATATCCTGCATGTAATTCTTGAGAATCAGAATACATCAAACTTGTCATGCCAAAGAAAAATAGAAAATCATGAAATCCTATATCTAAAATTTTGACAGAAAATGACATTAAACTAGACATTTCTAGTAAGCCTAGTTATCAATCAAGCATGAAGATAAACTAAAGACATTATCACAAATACACAGTTTCAACAATGTACCTCAAATGCACTGTCTTAGGAAACACCTGTTGAATAAACTTCACAGAATGAGGAAGGATCTGAATAAAAGAGAGTGGCAAAAGAATCCCCAAAATAATAGTAAAAAGAGTCCATGATAAAGCAAACCAAGGGAATAAGCAATTAGTATTGGAAGAGGAAGATAAGACATATAAGCCTGATGTCTCTAAGGAAACAAATGGAACTAATAGATTATTTCATTTGTTTCACCTTATTGAGAAAAAGTGTGAATTCTGATAGAGAGAAGAGTGAGAATGTGTGATAACTGTCCAACACTCAACAAATAATACTAAAAAAAAATTGCATGCATTAAAAAAACAAAGAGCTGTGCCAAAAAAAAGTTCATTATATGTTTCAGCTACAAACAGTATTTAAATAGTTGTAATAACAAAAATATTGATTGTCTTTTAAATTGTGATAAAGCAACATAAGAAGAATGACGGGTACAAAAATAGGTCAGTGGTTATTAAGTGAGCTAAATTCTCCTTTTTAATAACAGACAATGTCAAATGAAAAAAATGTCAAGACATACTATTTTAAACATAATATTTACAAATGTGTGTAAATGTCAAATGAAATAGCTAGAAGAGTTAAAAGCAGATGAACTGGGGATGAGTCTCTAGTATTCTGGAGGGGAGAATAGGAAACTTTTTTGTACAATAAGCTGCAGCATTTGTTTGCTTGTTTAATTCTGTAGAGCACAAATTGAATTACAAACTAAAGCAATTCTGAGAAACCACACATGTGCTAGGGACACTTGTGATGTGTGATTTTTACACCTTCACCCCTCACTCACTGAGTCAGAATTTCTAGTAATGGAGCCCAAGAATCAGCATTTCTGTAAAGGCTCCCCAATTGACGCTTATCAAATCTATATGTGGAAATCACTATATAAAATGTTCTGTTACTGAAGTCTCAGGAAACAACAAAAACAAAATAGCATCAAAATAATTTACGGTTCAATATTTGTGAAATATTTCAGTATGGATTTATATACACACATACACACGCATAAATATACAAGGACTGTCAATAGTGAAACCATTAAACTCCGAGAAAGCAGAATCTTTATAAATCTTTATATAGTTGTCCATCATCATTGGAAGACTGCCAACAGACCAAATGTTAAAGTCTATGTTGTCATAAAAAATTCACCTGCTGAGTACTTAGTTTTGTTCTGTGCTTAGTATGGCACATAAATCTTCAATTCCAGACCCTGGATAGTTGTACCATAAATATAAATACTCTGCCTAGGGGCATTTGACTGATCTGTCTTCACAAACAAGGGGTTCATTAAAAGCATAAGACTTAGATTCACTGAATGTTTGCTTATTGCTCCTTTCCTGTAGTGATTTTGTTTCTTACAGGAAACAAAAGAATGTGAGCCACTCCTGCACAAAGCAGGTGATTTGGAGTCCAGCTGATGTCATGGTAAATGGAAGGTTGTAGAAGGAAAAGCTGTGCCACCCAACTCCATAACTGATGGCTTTGAGGACCTGGGGAAAATCCCTGGATAAATCCTATTTTACTGTTCAATGATGAACAGTAAATCAGATAATAAATTAAGCACTGCTACAATAATTTTTTAAATTTAATCTCTTTAAAAAGCCTAAAATTAAAAACAAAAGATTTTATTATAAAATATGGTACACGAAATAGCCTAAAACAAGGATTTGTTGGGGGAAAAAGCTCAAGGAAATATTTTTTTATAAGCATAAATAGTAATTATGAGGCCAGTATTACCCAGAGAGCAAAACCAGACAAAAAGACAAATACAAAATTAAAAATTGAATGCAATAACAAGAACTACAGAACAATATTTCTTAATGAATTTGTTACAAAAATCCTCAACAAAATATTGGCAAGCTGAATACAAAAATGTATTAAAAAAGTTATACAACAAGACTCAGTGGGATTTAGTCTAGGTATTCAAGCTGGCTTAGAATTTACAAAGAAATCAATGTAATCCACCATATCAACAGGTTAAATAAGAAAAAGCACACAATTAAATAAATTTATGCAGAAAAAAATTTTGAAAAAATTCAACACTCATTCATGATGAAAACTCTCAGCAAGTTAGGAAAAGAGGGAAATAAACTTAACTTGATAAAAATAAAGTATGGAAAACCTATAGTTATCATCTTACTTAAGTATGAATGCTTTCCCCTTAAGATTGGGAACAAGGGAAAAATATTCACTCTCATCACTACTATTTGATTTGTGGCTGAAATAAGGCAAGGAAAAGAAATAGAAGGCACTGAGATTGAAATGGAAGAATTAAACTATCTCTATTTGCAGATGACATGATTGTCTATGTAGAAAATTCCAAGAAGTCTACCACAATAGTGAGTCGCATATGTCATTTAAAATTTTTTAGTATCCACTAAGAAAGAAGTAAAGAGGAACAGATGAAATGAATTTTATAATATATTAACTCCATATGACTAAAATATTGTCATTTACAATATGTGATAATGTTAAGAATTAATATTTTTCTGTGGCTATACTAAGGCTGCAAAATTTATATCTTCCACTTTCACTGCACTCGATATGAACTAGCCATTGACTCTTTCAAATGCTCAAGGGCCACATGAGGCTAGTGGCTACCTTATTGCCAATCTAGGTAGTCTCTGAGACTTCTTTTCTCACTCTAAGATTTTAAAATTTAAAATATGTAAATATTTAAGGGATGCAACGATTACCTACCTCCCCTTCAAATCACACTCATGTCTCAGCTACATGCTTTGCATTGAATGCAGTCAAATTATCAAAGATTTGGTCAAAAAATAATTGCAATCCAAAGGCCACAAGTACTACGCACAATCCTGGTGTTGGACACAGTATCTTTGACCCATTTGTGGACAAAATTTGTCCCTGGTGGTTTAACTCATTCAGCAGGAGTGAAAGGGTAGTGGGCCAAAGACAGGAGCAGAGCTGATGTGAACAGCACGTGAGGTTCTTACGAGCCAGATTCTGTCTCCTTGATGCCACTTCCTCCTTGCAGGTGGGCATTCTCCCTTGCCCATATCTTGAGCCAAAAGTCAGTGAGAAAGGGATCCAATTGTGCCATTGCTTCCCCAGGTTGGCAGTGACAGCAGCAGCCTGGAATTCTGCCCAAGCCTCTCAAGCTGCAGCTGGGAGGTTTCCAGCAGTCAAAGAACTTAGAAACAGCCTCTTACATTCTGTGGAGTCCCTGCAAGATCATTTAGACACCAGCACATCTCACTTGTATGCTATTGGTCTCTTAGCAAACCCCGGCCCAGAGTGAATGTTAAAACTTGTTGATTTTTATTCTTCGATCCACAACCTGCCTTTGTGAGGCATCAGATGAGGTCCCTTTATGTCCCTCACTTGCTTCCTTTGTGGATGAAGAAAAATACATAATAATCACTGCTATTTATTGAATAACCACTGTGTGCCTTACAATATCAGTACTGGGTACGTTATAAATGCTTCTCATTTACTTTTTACAACAATTCCGTGGGTCAGGTATCATTATTTCCGCATTACGTAAGGTGGAACTGAGATACTCAGCAGTTGTGATACCTGCCTGAGCTCTCCCAGTTAGAAAGAACAGGCAGGATTCAAAGTCTGATCGGTCTGACTACAAATTCCAGAACATCATGAAAGAGCACTCTGAGGCTTGGCAAGATAATAACGGTTATTTCCGCATTACGTAAGGTGGAACTGAGATACTCAGCAGTTGTGATACCTGCCTGAGCTCTCCCAGTTAGAAAAAACAGGCAGGATTCAAAGTCTGATCTGTCTGACTACAAATTCCAGAACATCATGAAAGAGCACTCTGAGGCTTGGCAAGATAATAACGTAGTGCTTACCAGAGAAGAATTGGGAGCTCAGATGGTGCTCCCACAGTGCTGACAAATCAAAATCAGGCTTTATAGTCTCAAGCCCTGTCTTTGATGTCGGCTAGCTGAAAGCATTACTGTTGGACTTGAAATCCTCCATCCCACCTTCCCAGTGTGAGGGGACAGGAGTGCCCCCTACATTCAGGTACTTCCATGGAAGTCTCTAGGGCACAGCAACTGTCAGTAATTTGAAATCCATTTCTCCAACTGATAATAATTCTCAAGCACTTTTAGAATTTGTTTTGTTTCACTCTTTTGAGGAATGTTGGAATTGCCAAAGCTGTGGCTAGGATCCTTTGATCCCATGGGAGGTATGCACAGAAGTTGAGGGTTTGGTCCCTTGATTACATGAGTTCTGATATTGCCAGCAGGGAGTAAAGGGCTTTTCGCCAAAGCTGTGGCTAGGATCCTTTGATCCCATGGGAGGTATGCACAGAAGCTGAGGGTTTGGTCCCTTGATTACATGAGTTCTGATATTGCCAGCAGGGAGTAAAGGGCTTTTGTATAGAAGTAAATCTCCATCAAGGAGAATGAGATTTTGCACCAGTGAAGGGCCAGACTCTGCCTCTGAGCAAAGCAGCAGGTATGACTTGGCAGACTGTGAGTGTCGCCAGAAGCTGGCTGCTTCTCTCATGCAGCTCCGTAGCTCCTGAAATAAATTCCGCTAAAGACCTTCATGCAACTATTCTCAAAGGCAGTACTGTGAACTTCTCTGATATTTCAGAACTGAGCAGTCCAATCACCACAGGGAGACCTGGCTATTTTCTTGGCAGTGAGAGAAAATAAGAAACACCAGGGCTCCCACAAGATCAGCCCCTGGAAAGTCACTTCCTACAAGAGCAAGAGCTACAGAGACAACTGCTAAGTGCTACCATTAAGACGCTCAAGGGAGATATTTGGAGCCCCTGACATGGGACATGGAACTGCAGAAGAGATGTGGCAGAGAAGGAAGGTGTGCCAAAAGACATCATTGTTGAAAAATGTAGCTTTTTCTGGGTGAGGAGGGATCATTCTCCATTATCTACTTGTTAGAGAAAGCAGAAGGATTTTGTCACCTTCTCTGAGAACTAAAAAATGGTCTTCACATGACACTGGGGTTTATGAACATTTAGCAATTTAGGGTTGCAGCTAAAGCTGGTTAAAGTCTTGATACAGTAATTCAAACTTAAATCCACAAGTGTCCAGGCTAGATTAAAGAAAAAATAGTACTACAACATATAACTGTAGGATTATTATTTAGTTCTTAATTTATAACTGAAATATCTTATTAGCATTTTAATATAAACATTAGTTGTTTAAGTTTTCTATGTAAAACTTAGCCTTTTAATAATAAAAATGATTTATTGTTAGAATAGAAGTCTCCTGGAAATAGCCAAGTATCATAAAGTCTACCTACATCCTTAAGTTGTTCCTATTTGTGTTTTTTTAAATTTTAATTGACACATTGTAATTGTACACACTTATGGGGTACAATCTGATATTTCCATACATATATATGTTGTATAAGAATGAGGTTGGGTAGTTAATGTATCGATCACCTCATGAATTTATCATTTCTTTGTGGCAAAAAGCATTCAAAAGTCTCTCCTCTATTTGTTTTAACTCATTGTTTTCATTGTTATTTCCCAGATAGATCTAATGTAAAGTGTTTATACAAATGCCAAGTTTGTCACATTTATACTTTGTAAGAAAAATTTCTTGGTGACTTGGCATGCATCTACAGAACTGACACCTGAATTACGGCCAAATTGTGATGGATCACTGGGCTTGCAAGACAGTGTGAAATAAAGGAAAAGAACACAGATTTGAAGTCAGACAAGTCCATTGTGGAAGCCCCAGCTCTGCCGTTTACCACTTAGCTCATGTCTATCACCCTGTTTCATGCCACCATTTTTCTTGCTTGGGAAACCACAATAGCATGCTAATTGATCTCTTTTTCCACACTGATGCTCACCTATTACCTACTCCAGCACTAGTATTCTACTTCTGAAACTGAAACAAGATTATGTACATATAACCCCCAGGCTCAAATCCCTCCAATGACTTCCAATTTTACTTTGAATGATAAAGTCTAAATTCCTTCCTATGGATCTATATCATCTGTTCCCCACCTGGCTCTTTTACCTCATCCCATAATATGGTCCCCCTTATTCCTTCATTCAATCAACACTGAGTTCCAGACAGTTCATCAAATACACAAATTTATTCCAATTTTAGAGGTCTTAGGCTTTGTCTTCATTCTGCTAAAAATACTCCTCTCTCAATGTTTACAGGTCTGCTTCGTCTTCATCCTTCAGATCTTTCTTCTGAGATTTCTGTAAGCTACCTGCCTTCTTTCAAACACTGCATCAAATTGCCCTATTTTATTTTCATCACAGCATTTATCATCTGAAAATAAATTATTTATTAGCCACTTCATGGTTGTGAAAACTTATTCAGTAGAATGTAAGCTCCAGGAGAGCAAAACTATATATTTTCTACCTCTATATTACCAGTGCTTAAATATTGTCTAGCACTTAGGAAGGGCTAAGTAAATATTTCAGAACAGATGTATGAATGATTTGCAGCCCAGCAAAAAATGTATCACTATGTTTGGTCCTGACTTTGCATGTGCTTTTTTTTTTTTCCTTTTTGTCTTTGATCGCAACCCTCGGTGTTGCGCCCGCACCGCGCTCAGCCAGTGAAGATTGACATCACTCCTGGAGTCCTTGAATCATCATGACTAGAGTCCTGAGTGCAATTGACGAGAAGAAGAGAAAACATTCAACTCTTTCATGTATGATCTTCCCTGACAGTCATTTGTTCATCCTTTACAGTGACCTACAAGGCCTTATGTGATCTTAGCTCCACTCCACCCCCAATCCATTCCAGGCACACTGAGTGTCTTGTTGTCCCTCATCATTTCTGGCATGCCATCTCTTCGGGACCCCTGCACCTGCTGTTTCCTCTACATGGAAAGCTCTTCTGCCCAGTGTCCTAAGGCTCACTTCCTCACCTCCTCCAAGTCTTTACTCAGATGTCACCTTCACTGTGAGGCCAACCCTGGCCACCCTATTTAAAATGATCGCCCTACCCCAAGCACTCACTGCTTCCACAGCACTGCCTGTTCCTTCTACTGCTCTTTTAATTTTTGCCTTAACATTATCACTCCTTCATATGCTACATATTTTATTTGTTTGTTTATTGGCTTGTTTCTTCCACTATTATGTAAGCTTTGTGAAAGCAGGGATTTTTGCCTAATTTTCACACATCTATTTTCTCAGTGACTAGAAGAGTGCACCATACATAGTGGATACTGAATACACATTTATTCATGGAATACTTACTACCAGCACTTGAACAGATGGGAAAAGTCAGATATTTCCATGAGTCATGCACAGTTGACTAGGAAAAAAGCACAGTAGAGTTATTTTTTTTTCTCTCTAAAAAGCTGGATTGGGCAGATTCATTTATAAAAACACAAGTAGAAGTAAAAAATATTTCTACTACTGCAATGACTCTCAACTGGAGGCAATTTTGCCCCCAAGAGATATTTGGCAACATCAGGAGACACTCCCATTTGTCACAGAGAGGGGCACTACTGGCATCCAGTGGACAGAGTCCAGGGGTGCTGCTAAAAATCCTACAATACACAAGACAGCCCCCAAAACAATCATCCAGACTAAAATGTTAATAGTGCTGAGGTTGAGAATCTCATACTACTGTATGTTAAGTCTTTTCTTAAAGTATTGAACTTTTACTTACTTCGAAAGGAAGATTCATTATGGCACAAATTTCATAGTCACTTTGTTCAAATTGTGAGAGTTTTAAAAATAATGTAGAATATATTGCCAGTATAGGAGGAAGAAAAGTGGTTTATTTAAACTGTTCAATGAGGCTACAATTCCTTTTATATTAAAAATTTTTTTTTACTACTTTTAGAATGACACAAAATAGTACTTTAAGAGTGAGAAGATATGTTGATTTTATGCAAATCTTGAGGCTTTAGGATATATGAGCAGCAAGAATTATGTTACCAAAAGGTTTTTATCTAGACACTCTGAACAGTTTATTGATAAAAATGATATATTTATCAGAGAAGCTTTATAAATTAAAGGAACACTAAAATAAAAATATATTCCTACTATAATCTGGAAACTAAGGTTGAAATACTGTAATTTGACACAAGTGCTACAATTAAAAAAAATAGTTCTCATGCTGGCATAAAAATATTCTTCTATATCATAATGAAATAACACTTTGTATAAATCATCCATCAGCTAGGAAACATTTTGGCATATGTAAAGTTTCCTAAATAACTTGCATATTTATGTTGTTGTTCCTTTATTGACTACAACTTTCAGATCACATTTATTTAGTGCCTACTATGTTCTTTCAAGTATCTTGCAATCTTGTAAGACACAAGATGTATACACAGAGAACTAAGATATAAAGTAGAAGTGATAAGGGGCCAAAGAAGTTTAACTAGAGGTGGCAGGATAAGGAAAGTCTGCATAGAGCACATTAATTTTAATCTGAGTTTTGGGGAATATGTAGGATTTCTGTAAGTAGAGAGCCTCCCTGGTAGGAGGAAGAGAGTGGTCAAAGCCTCAGTGGATAGAGGTGCCCAGGTTATAGGAATGATTCAGTAGCAGTGACTATTTGCATTTGTTTTGGATGCATCATAAAGGAAAATATGCTCTGCAGGAGAGAATTGGTTATTTAAACTAAGTAAGGTCAGATTCCTGATGAATTTGAATGTCAAGCTGTTGGCATCAAAGTAGAAGGGAGAAAAGTATTGACGTAGGAGATATTAAGGAGAATCCTTCAAGGAGAAATGTATAGATGAGATGATGCCAGCAGAGGCTGAAGTCAGACACCACAGTTGGGGGAACCCTTTGAAAGGGCTCAGGAAAGAGGCAACCCAGTCTGAACTTGACGCTGACAATGAGAATGGAGGGCTGGAAACAGAAATGAGAAACTTTATGGAAAGAGAAACAATTGAACTTGAAAATTCTTCCATACGGGTATGGGATTAGGGAGAAGGGTCAAAGATGGCTCTGATATGTCGTATCTGAGTAAGTGAAGGGGATGGTGGTACCTTTAAAAGAAACCAGGATATTAGGGATCACTGCAGACTTGGGGAAACAATATGTTTGACATCCAAGTGAAGATATCAAGATTGATGTTGCTTAGAGATCCGTAGTTCAGAAGAAAGGGCAGTGGTGAAGATGCTCTTCTGGGAAATGATCAAGTAGGTAAGAGAGTGGAAGCCACAGGAAGACCAGTAGTCCTGACTCTGGATTAGGTGCAAATAGTTTCCTCATAGCTCATGAAGTTAGTTATTAGACATTGTTTTGCAGAAGAGGAATTGTGTGCCAGGGATATTTACTGATGTGCATGATCTCACAACCAGCACTCAAGCCAAAGTCAGTCGACTTTGATGTTTCCACTGCATTATATGGTTCAAGGAGGGAGCAGGGCAAAGAACAGGCTGAGGTAAGATCCTAGAAGATGCCAATTCATGAAAAGAGGATGATGTTCACATTTATTAATTTGTTTCCCTTTCTTCTCTATTGTCTTTGTAACTAAGCAGTGTGGCACAAGGAATGATACTCTCATGTCTCAAAAAACCATTTGTAACTTAGTCATTTGTATAGACTGATCTTTTCATTGATTCTAAAATAAGCTAAGGGTTTGTATGAATAGAATGGTGGTTTTAAATTAGCTTGCATTGATAAGTCGAAGTTTTCTCTTAGAGTGTGCAATTAAAATGTTAAATTTCATTTTGAGATACTCTCTGGCTTTTATACAAACATCGTTACCTGTTAGTCCTGTGTGAAATAGATGGATATGTTTGTGACCCCAAAGCTCATGTTGAAATCTGATCCCCAATGTGCCCGAGCTGGGAGGTGTTTGGGCATGGGGGCCAATCCCTCATGAATAAATTAATGCCCTCCCTGGAGGGGATAGTGAGTGAGTTCTTGCTCTTTTAGTTCCCACAAGAGCTGGTAGTTAAAAGGAGCCTGTCCCATCCCCTCTTGGTCTCCCATTTCCTCTCACCCTGTGATCTCCTTGCACCCACTGTCTGCTCTGCTGATTTTCTGCCATGAGTAGAAGCAGCCTGAGGCCCACACCAGATGCAGCTGTTCTAGAATCATATGCCAAGTAAAACTCTTTTCTTCATAAAGAACCCAGTTCCAGGTATTCTGTTATAGCAATGCAAAAATGCACTAATACACTGTCTTGTACTGATGATTCCCACTTCAAAAGAAACTGAGGATGTGATTCATGAGTTTACATAAAATGAGAACAGTAGTTGTGATTCTAATAAAGAGGATTTATGTGCCTGGTATGTTGGTAAGACTAAAGGACTGGCAGAGTTTGATGGAGAGCAAGAACACAGGATGTTAGGAGCACAAAGCAGGGACTCAGACACTACCATCAATAATAGTCTCCTGAGTCTGTAACCACCTTATCCATTCCTGGCTCTAGTTTGTTTGTGTGCTGTTGTTCTTGTCATTGTTACTGTTGTTTTGAATAGGAGTGGCCAGGGGAGAGGAAGCCTGAGGTTGGGTGCAGCATGTGTACAATTAGAACATTAGGTCTATGGCACCATTATCATTAACCTTGAATACCTTAGAAATAAGGAAAATACATTGCCACACATCTGAAAAATAGACACTTTAAAAATAACGTACAAGTTGCTTAATTTGCATCCCTAAAGAGAAAGTGTACATCTGTTGAATTATGTTCATATGCATTATCATTAACCTTGAATACCTTAGAAATAAGGAAAATACATTGCCACACATCTGAAAAATAGACACTTTAAAAATAACCTACAAGTTGCTTAATTTGCATCCCTAAAGAGAAAGTGTACATCTGTTGAATTATGTTCATATCTGTGGGATTTAAAAAACCTTACTCAAGATTCACATAAACTCTTAGCTTTATGACAAAGAGAAGATTATCTTAATTATGAAGGTGAGATTATTTAAATATCTGAGATAGCTTTTGAGCATTTTCTTTGCACAAAAGTTAATGAAGTGAGGAAAATATTGCCATCCTTCTGAAAGTCAGTGGAAGTGAAACAGAAAAAGGCAAACATAAACTTTATGGGCATAAGCTATTTCTGGATTTACACAGATTTCTGCACACTAAAAAATGTGAGTTTCCGTTAGGGCCAGTTCTCTCATTCCACCCAAATTTATAAGAGTGAGCATCTCCAATAACAGGGGCAAACTGCAGCTCAGTTCAGCAGTTCTCTTTTAGAGGCACCAGAGGGCACCAGAGGGCACAGAGTCCAGAGCAGCAAGCCTGTACACATTCCACATTTATGATAGCTTCTACCATAATTGACACCTGCAGAATCCTGGGGTAGCACTTGAAATGCACATGTTTTAAAGAAACCTTATTGGTACTCACCTTGAATTTGATGCACATTCCTTCATTAGAGGTAGGTGGAGAAATTGGATTGAGGAAGGTAAGTAGAAAGCAGGGATCGAAACCCACTTAAATGCATTATCTTTAGTAGTTAAGAAGGACATTGCCAAAAACAAATGGCCTACTTTCTTTCAATGGACTTTCCTCTTTCCTGCCATCACTCCATATCTGTCTTTTCCAAAGTGGTACATGAAAACTGTGTTTGATGCTCTAAGAAAGGATGGGCACACAAAACAAAGTATTTTAATATGACAAAGGAAGCAACGCTACAATGGCTTTAAAACAGAAGATTTAGCATTTAGGAGCTTTTCCGGTATTGACGGATGCTTGACTGATTTTATCTCATCATCAACTTTGGAAGCTATTAGCAAAGGAGATTGCCATTTACCATCTGTGATGTCCTGGCAATAGCTTAATATTGTTCTGAAGGTTTAATCCAAATCCATTCAATTTAGTAAACATTTATTAATCTCATGAATGTTTGGCACCATGCTAAAAGTGAGGGGATATCAAGATGAATGATACAAAGTTTTTATTTCAAAGGCCTTAACACCTTATAATAATAGTAAGACAATATACTAGGAAGTATAATACAGGCTGGGGACTGATACCATAAGGTAAGAACAAAGTGCCTAATACTTTATTCATTCACTTATCAGTAAAATCATTTAGTACCTACTGTATGACAGGAACTATACTATGTGGGTTATGCAGACATTGGTAGCAAAACAGATTTGGGTTCTGTTCTGCCCTTATAGAGTCAATTTGGGAAAAGACAACAGAGAGCTAGGATAACGAGCCCTTTGGAAAGGTAAGAAGTTCTGAAAATCTATTTAGACAGGGTAGACTTTCATAGGAGCTGACTTTTAAGAAGGAGAAACACATTCTAAGGAAAGGGAAAGAACTTTCTACATAAGCAAACAGTTAATGTGAAGGTCCTGAAAGAAGAAACAGGTTGCCATATTTAGAGAACATAAAGAAGGCCAGCAGACTATGGTATACATAATAAACGGTACACAAAGCCCAGCTCATGCAGAGCCTTGTAGACGATATTGAGGACTAAAGGAAAGAGAAAGCACATCTAGCCACAGAGAGCTGAAAGGCTTCATAAAGAAGGTCCCCATTTGAGAAGGATGAATAATATTTCGACAAGCATGAGAGTAGAAAGCAGGACTTCTGGATCAAAGCAATGTTATGAGCTTAGACACAGAAGTGATAGTTTGGGTATGATTTGGGCCCTAGCAAGTGTCAGCATGTGAATGGAGGATAGCCCACTAGCAATTGAATAGCACGTGCTGGGAGCACAGGTTGGAACACATTATGGAGAATATGGAGAAATCAATGACTCGTTAGAAGCATGAAGGGAAGTCACAGACAATAT
This sequence comes from Galeopterus variegatus, assembly GCF_000696425.1. Lineage (NCBI taxonomy): Eukaryota > Metazoa > Chordata > Mammalia > Dermoptera > Cynocephalidae > Galeopterus > Galeopterus variegatus. Next base: position 83,577 of record NW_007728797.1, on the reverse strand, counting down.
TGCCACCAGGCAGTGATATTATTGGAGTTCCAGTTCAGGAAGTCTAATTTGGCAGCAGCATGTGTTGTACATTGGCAGAGGCAGAAAGAGAATTAACAGTCCCTAGAAATTAGCCACTGAACAGGGCATTAGATCTTAGGTGGGGGCAGTGGAATGAGAAGCAGGAGACCCATAAGATGGTCACTACTGAGGCAAAGGCTTTGAATATTGGAATCTAATTGGTTGCGAGGATCAAGATAGCAAGAAAAATCAAAGAAAACTTAAATTTAATCCTGGGTAACTGAGAAAATATGAATGCTACTATGAGTTAATTATGACTAAGCATAGTGATGATGAATTCTGTTTGTGCATGTGTGTGTGTGTGTGTGTGTGTGTGTGTGTAAAGAGAAATGCTAGTACTGGAAAACTAAACAAAACCAAGTAATGGGGAAGGATCATGGCAACAGTGTTGAACATGGTCATATGTACTCTTGAAAGCATTATCTAGTATCGAGAAGCAAATGATGAAAAAAGGGAAGCCCAGCTAAAAAGCAAATATAGAGGATGAGGTGATATGTGGTAATGGACAACCAGCTACTGCAATGCAGACATAGAGGTCCAGAGGGATCAAGTCCAGGAGTATAAATTTGAGAGCATTATGCACAGAAGCAATAGTTGAAGCTGTAGAAATTAAGAAATTGCTGAGAGAAAACTGTAGAAGAAGATGGCAGGAGAGAGGAAGGAAGGGAAGAGGTGAGAGATGATGGGACAGAGAATGAAAGAGACAATGAGAGTGAAGAGCAGAGCAGAGGGCTAAGAGGGACACCTGTAGAAATCCCTAGAGTTATGAAGAGGAAAGTGATCCATTAAAGGAGAGAGAAGTGAAAGAGATGAAGAATCAGAAAAGTGGAATGAAGGAGAGCCAGTAAAGAGAAAAAGGAGAAGCATTGAGAAGAGAGTAGGACTTCAATTAAACAAGGTCAAGGTCATAATCTTATACCGCACCCTTATTCAAATACATGCATATGAATATCTTGACATATATGAGTGTGTTTACATATATAACATATACAATATGTTACATATATATTTCACATGCATATATGTATATATATGTATATGTGTATACATATATATTTGAATAAGGGTGTGGCATAGAGTGTGTGTACAATAGTATGTACGAATATACACGCATATATTAAATTTGCATAAATAAAACATTTCATTGTGAAGAAATTGAGAAAATAATTATACACCCAAACCAGAAATTATAAAGAATATTTGCCAAATCTGAACAAAATGGAGGAGGATAACAAGAAGAAAAACATTCTTTAATCATTGTACCGGAAAGTTCTGCTCTGATGTTTTGATAAAGAAGCAGTATATAAGATAGGTCACAGAAAAACAAAATGGGGGTGTCCATATAAGATAGGTCACAGAAAAATAAAATGGGGGTGTCCTCAGTGAATCTCAATACAACTCTGCAGATCAATAGTCCACCGGCGTGAGGAAAAAGCATGTCTTCTACTTGGTATTTCAGCCCCTGAAGAGGAAGGTTCCACGGGCCAAGGAGAATGAAGGAAAGAAAGTAGTGACCATAAAAAGTATAGCCAAAGGGCCTGTAACTCACAGGACTTATGCAGAGCACACTCTTTTGGAAGGCAAAAACAAGGTTCCCCTGATACAAAGCACATGACAGAGTTAGAGTTTTCAGGCCACCATCCGAATCAAGGCTGACCCTGCTCACTTCCTACAGGGCTGCGCCTTCCCATCCAATTCTTCCACAGAACACTAACCTCATGGAAAGATGGAAAGTAATCTGAACAAATCCAACGTGAAGCATGGATGTAGATAGTGCCAAGAAATAAAAAAGGAGAAAATAAATATAAGCAAGAGGCAAATGAAAGCAAGTACTTCAAGAGGCAACCAAAAAAGATTTTAGACAAATCACTTCATTTTCTCATGTAAATTGTAGACAAGATGATCTTCTAACGTAAGAAGCAGGAATGATGTAAAAAGATAAAGGAACATAAAAAAAAGATTCAAAAAAGAGAAAGGAGCTGACATAACTCACAGAGAAATGAAAGAGTAACATGAACTTCTGAAAGAAAAAAGCCACATTAAAGTAACCAAAGCGGAATTGACAGAAATGAAAACCACAGAAACATTGTGAACAGGCTTGAAAAATCTCACAAAACAAAATTGGAAGAATGAGGATATTTAAATATTATAAAAATGGTGATATATACATAAGACAGAAAAAGATATTCAGCATCTCTTTTGCTTAATTAGTATTTTTGAAAAAGAATAGAGGGAAAAATCAAGAATAAAAGGAAAAAAATGTATTTCCTGAAATACAGCAATAGTCATTCTAGATGGGCATTCTATGTCCTTGGAAAATTTTTAACATCACAGTCAACATAAACATATTCTAGTGAAGTTATTTAATTTTAAAGATAAAAAGCAATATTTTACATGAGCATTCAAAAAGAGATACATGAGTGTCCTTTGACTTTCCCTAATTAACACTTCATGGCCGACAACAGTGTACAGTGTTGGAAGTTTGGGAAGCAAGAGAAAGAATGTTATACCTTTATGAATTGCCCTTCAGAAACAGGTGGTTATTCTGGAACATAGAACACAGTATCTTCTTGGAAAAATTACTTCATAAGAATGCCTAGCACAGGACTCGATAAATCAAAATAAGGAATGGGGGAATGGAGAAGTTGTAGCAAAAAGACTAGTTATGAATATTGACTCTTTAATAATACAGCCAAGATCGATCAACTATGAAAAGTATTTTGATGAAATAGTATGTAAATGCTATGAACTTAAATGATATGAAAATGATAATGTAACTTACCAAAACAGGAAAGTAGCAAAGTAAATGAGATGCGAATATCTGTAAGGGCACTGAATGCTTTTGTACAGTAATCCGTCTACAGTTGAAATCTATAGATAAAAATTCGTAATATATACAACATTCATGTTTTTTCTTGTATTTCTGTTAAATCTAGAGGAACTTTTAGTAGTTAATTAACTAGCCTTGAAGAAACATTTACTTGAAGTCCAGTATTTCTTTAGTTTCATTTCAGCGTCTCTTTCCTTAAATTCACCTAAATTTAGGTTTAATAGATTTACTAAAGAAGAAGAGGAGTGGGTGCCAAATCAGCAGTCAAAAGTTGAGACTTGAGGCATTTCCTAAACATGGTATGCAGAACCCAGCCGAGGATTTACTTTTGACCTTCAGGCTTTAGTGCTACTAGGTATTAGCTGATGTCAGATATTTGGTAGCACTGACCTAATAGTCTGAGAACTGCAAGAATATATTGTATTCAAAGGTAAAACAAAGGAGAGCTCTAGACCCTTAAAGTCTAAAAAGATCTATATTTATTGAAAATAAAATGAAATGAAGCCAAAGAAAAAAGATGGAATGACAGAGATATTTATTAGAACAAACATCAAATTAAGACCAATGAACCACCGAGTGTTTACTCCAGAGACGTCGTACCTTTCAAAACGGCATGATAGCATGCGTACAAATCCCTTGTCACTCTCTTGTCAGAAAGTGACAGTTGCCTGTATCAGTTCTACTCCCCGTGCACTGACTATCATAGAGTGAAAACTTAGATGTGACAGAACCAACTTCTGACCCTAAAACTAAGAATCTGTGGGGACCAAACCAGTCAAAAGGGAGAATCATCACTCCAGAAGGAGCAAGTGCACAAATTTAAGTCAGCGGGAAAGCAGAGCTCCAGTACTGAGGCAAGGAGAGCTGGTTCCAAATTATCTACCTTACTCAGTCGCCTTTCCCAACCCTGACAAATGAATTAATTTGTAGGGCTATCCCTTCTAAATTAAAATCCATCTGTCTTCTCTTGGGATTTTCTACTCCTATAGAGATGGAAGTTTCTCTTTCCCAGCTGTCCGCTAAAGCTTTCAACAGAAACCAGAATTCTAAAGTAAGAAATTCTTTAAAATATCAAGTCTGCAACTCTTAACACATAAGAAAAGTATGTAATGGTTTTCACAAAATAACATACTTCTAACAAATTTTTAAATATTGGCACAGTGAGGGTTTTGTAAGCATCAGCAAGCAGTATGATGCTGCATATTTTTCAAAACATCCATTTGACCCTCATTGTAGATCAGACGTTAGAATTTTTACTTTTTTGAGAAAATAAAATTAAAGGCAAAAAACCAAAAAAACAAAAATAAAACTCAAGTCCTGAAAAGGTCAAGTTATAATATGAGCAGAATTGGATTGAATTCAAGGGTCCAGATTTGAATTCTGAGTCTGTGCCAATACTTTAAGCTACAACGATCATTGCCTGGGACCCTTAGAGGGCTTTAGCATCTGTCATTCACTCATTAGTCAAACCCTTAAAGTCTAAAAAGATCTATATTTATTGAAAATAAAATGAAATGAAGCCAAAGAAAAAAGATGGAATGACAGAGATATTTATTAGAACAAACATCAAATTAAGACCAATGAACCACCGAGTGTTTACTCCAGAGACGTCGTACCTTTCAAAACGGCATGATAGCATGCGTACAAATCCCTTGTCACTCTCTTGTCAGAAAGTGACAGTTGCCTGTATCAGTTCTACTCCCCGTGCACTGACTATCATAGAGTGAAAACTTAGATGTGACAGAACCAACTTCTGACCCTAAAACTAAGAATCTGTGGGGACCAAACCAGTCAAAAGGGAGAATCATCACTCCAGAAGGAGCAAGTGCACAAATTTAAGTCAGCGGGAAAGCAGAGCTCCAGTACTGAGGGAAGGAGAGCTGGTTCCAAATTATCTACCTTACTCAGTCGCCTTTCCCAACCCTGACAAATGAATTAATTTGTAGGGCTATCCCTTCTAAATTAAAATCCATCTGTCTTCTCTTGGGATTTTCTACTCCTATAGAGATGGAAGTTTCTCTTTCCCAGCTGTCCGCTAAAGCTTTCAACAGAAACCAGAATTCTAAAGTAAGAAATTCTTTAAAATATCAAGTCTGCAACTCTTAACACATAAGAAAAGTATGTAATGGTTTTCACAAAATAACATACTTCTAACAAATTTTTAAATATTGGCACAGTGAGGGTTTTGTAAGCATCAGCAAGCAGTATGATGCTGCATATTTTTCAAAACATCCATTTGACCCTCATTGTAGATCAGACGTTAGAATTTTTACTTTTTTGAGAAAATAAAATTAAAGGCAAAAAACCAAAAAAACAAAAATAAAACTCAAGTCCTGAAAAGGTCAAGTTATAATATGAGCAGAATTGGATTGAATTCAAGGGTCCAGATTTGAATTCTGAGTCTGTGCCAATACTTTAAGCTACAACGATCATTGCCTGGGACCCTTAGAGGGCTTTAGCATCTGTCATTCACTCATTAGTCAATCCTACAAGTCCTTTAAATATGATACTTTGATGACATGACTGTAGTCAGAGGGACCTGTTTATTGATTCATTCCTGTATTCTATGGATATTTATTGAGTCCTACTACACAAATGCCATTTATGAAGCTAGGGAGTTCAGAGCTGGGATATAGTAGGGAAGTAAACAGATAATTGGAATGTAGGGTCAGGAATATATAATAGAAAACATACTCTTAAATAGCCTTTGCCATATATATGTTGTCCCTAAACTACTGTTCTGAAATCAGCCATTAAATAAAATGGAGTCCTACTACACAAATGCCATTTATGAAGCTAGGGAGCTCAGAGCTGGGATATAGTAGGGAAGTAAACAGATAATTGGAATGTAGGGTCAGGAATATATAATAGAAAACATACTCTTAAACAGCCTTTGCCATATATATGTTGTCCCTAAACTACTGTTCTGAAATCAGCCATTAAATAAAATATCTGATCTCTAGTGGGGTCACCCAGAAGGTCTATATAGTTCTTAAACTGTGGATGAAATTGGAAGAGTGTTTTTCATAGACAGTGAAAAATGATTAGAATTTCTGTTGTATTCAATGGCAAAATATTAAGATTCCTGCTAGGTAGTAAAGTAAACTGTAAAGAAAATGTTTTTAATAAAATAATGACATAAAAAGTTAATGATGTCTTGTCTACAAGATAATTTTGAGATACCACTGCCTGATTTTTGCTTTTCTCCTCTTGATTAGAGGGATGGGAAGGAATGAATTTTCATTATTGGAATGTTTTTAATAAAATAATGACATAAAAAGTTAATGATGTCTTGTCTACAAGATAATTTTGAGATACCACTGCGTGATTTTTGCTTTTCTCCTCTTGATTAGAGGGATGGGAAGGAATGAATTTTCATTATTGGAATTGACTCTCCTATCATGAGCAAATATATATATATATGTATTAAAATCTAAGTACCAGCAACATTTTTCTCTAAATACAAGATCTTTCTTATGATGTTAACAATCTTAAATTGACCCCCCAAAAATGTAGACAAAAACTTTTGAAAATTTCTAGTAACCTATTGGAATTTGAAGTATACTGACCCACATCTGGTAGAGTGATCCTTTCTTCCATTTGCTTTATTTCCCCATTTTTAACTTCACTCTATGTTTCTGAGAGGAAGAAACATAACTATCCTCTTGTAACAAATATTTCATTTTCCATTTTCAACACACTTTCAAATCACCATGAATATAATCAGAAATCAGGAGGTGAACAATATTACATTTCTGGTTGTGTTCTCTCTGGACTATCAATTGAAAGTAAAAGATATATAATCTTTTAAATATTCACTTTAGAAAGCAAACAATAGCCTGAATGATTCAAAACAGTGGATTTATCAAGATTATTTGTAATTGGCTTTTTAATACATTTACATGTGTTTGGTGGATCAGACTGCTACGTTTGCTGAGGAAATGCACATAGAAAAAAGGGATCAACTAGAGATTTAGAACATCCTATAATAACTCACCCATAAAAATTTGACCATATAAGACAGAGTCAACAATTAAGTCAAGGAAGAGTGGAGCCCGAGAAGCAGTCAGATGTATTTATGCAAAGCTGAATGTTGCTCATTTTGGAGCTGGGGTGAAGATTGGCATTTGGGATGAAGCAACTAATCCAAGAAACCATCAACATTTATATCCAGAAAAGGCTTCCAAGAGAAAAGGGCTATAAAAGAAATAAGTTGTAGAAGAAAAAAGAAGTTTGTTGAAACTCTAAGTAGAAATCAGTACATATCTTTTCCATCCTTTTGTGACAATGATGGCATTATCCTGGTATAGAGAGTGGCATGGAGAGAGATCTAATTCATCAGAAGTAAGGTATCTTTGATAATTACTTTTGTATAATTTGTGAATGATTTATGCCCCTTTGTAGGACCTGACTATATGTGAACCTGTTGACTCTAATACGGCCATAAATGGAATAATTATTCCAATTCCAGAGGAGATGGGGCAAAAAAGTGAATAGCACTATTTATCACATTTATCAGCACTATTGGAAGAATAACTACTTTACTTCCTAGAATATATCAGAAGTATTGTCTTCAAATTAGAAGCAGTATGCCCTCCTCAGACAGGGATTAAAACAATTCTGAGTGTTCAGAAGTCTCTGCCATGGGATCTAAATTTGCAGTTTGTCATAAATAGAAAGAAGCAATGGAAAAGCTTATGTAATTTTGATGCAACTTTACAAATTTGGAAGTATTCAACTGGTTAACCCACCTTATTTTTGCTGAATTCAATGAAGACATTGGTTTTCAATTGACAGTAAAATGTTATTATAGCTATCATCATCAAGTTAAATGTAACTCACTGTCCAATTTGTGGTAGTGCATGTATACTATACAATTTCATAAAAATTAAAATGCAATGGGTATAGTATTTGTATTTGCTTCTACAAGTAAATCAAAAATAAGAGAAGCTAAATATTCCATATGCTTTTGCTAGGTAGCTAAACAATGCTAGGCCATACAGTTGTAAAGTTAAGTTCAGTCGAACATTATAATCATCGACTTCCTAAGCCATATCCCAGTCCCATTTATTTGCCAAGCCAAATCTATCTGTATGCTTTTTTTCAGCTGTTGTGTGTATTTACAAAATTGTGCCTTTCAGGGTGGCTGTGTTTGGGAGCTGGTTTCTATCGTGCATTATTTTTGGATTCAGCCTTAAGCTTTCTTGTTCTACATTGGGAATTATCTTGATATTTCAGCAAGAGAATTCTAGAAAAATGTCATTAGGTATTCAGACACAGTGTAACAAAATTATTTTGAGCCAAAACAATTACTGAATTTATTTTACACAAAATCATTGTCTCACCATTCTTAGTCCTTGTCAAACCTGACCTAACCTGTGAGTGGTGATTTTGAAATGATAGTTTTTACAGGTTCGGAAATGATTCCTCAGCTCAACTGCGGAACCTCCTTAGAAAGCAAATTTCAGAAATTCAATTGGATAAATAGCTACGGCTGTGCCTTATCCTCTACTCTATTTCAAAGACTCTCTACTGTATACAAATACTGATAGTCATCTCTGTACCCCACATGTATAATCAATTATGTTCCAATTCAAAAAATAAGTTAAAAAAAATACAAAGATTCTCAAAGATGATGTAATATGAAAAAAGACATACATAAAAGACAAGGCTATTTATAGACAATGAAACTCAAATTGTCCCTTCCGATGTGTTGCTGGAATATAAGATGGCAAGGGGTGATTTCTTTTAGAAAGATCTGACCGACAAAAGTTTTAGTATTCCTGAATACTTTGAGTCTTCAAATCCCCTTTCCTAAAAGTCATGTTTTTATCGCCAGTGAGGCATATCTACCAATCTCATATTTTTCTTATTTATTTTGTATTTTTAAACGGTATATTAGAGTAAAATATAGGACAGGAATGAGAACATTTTTCACCAAATCAAAAAATCATCTAATTTCAAGGTTGTAAAAGGACATTGACTCATGAAGTCCAATGTTATTTTCCTGTTCTTCAATTCCCTGTCCACACCATCTGGAAGTTCACCCCATACTTTAAAGAAAAGATAGACTTATCTTTGAACATGGCTGATTATTAAAATATTTCTTGATAATGTCAGAATTGGTGTCTTTAAGTTTCCCATGATTTGTCTTAATTTGAACCCTCGGGACTGTATAGAATAATCTAACTTCTCTCCACTGAAAACCTTTTACATAAGTGAGACTATAACATGCCACACCACTAGACAGACTACTTTTCTTCATACTAAATAATCCCAGTTTTATCAGCTATTTCCTGTAAGATATGATGATGAGTTCTATCCTGCTTGCCTTTCTACAAATTTGACCTAAATTCAGCTTGAAATGCAGGACCCACAGAGTATTACCTTACTCCAGATGCAGTCTAAGCAAATAAATCTGAGTGGGACCATCGCTTTCTGCATACTGGAGTAGAATCTGCATTTGTTCCCATAACATCTCGTTGACTATTCAAACTAACTTTACTGTCAACTTAAATCCCTACATCTTTCACCTGCTGTCAAGTCTCATCTTTTCCCATCTGTAATTGTCTGCTTGATTTTTTAAATCCAGGACCAGGATCTTAATATTATCATTGAAATTACGTTTGTATCTAGACTATAATCTACCACAATTTTTTAGATCCTAATTCTGTAATTCCATGTTATCTTAAATTTTATAAACATTTCTAGTAACTTCACGGATAAAGCCTTGGATCAAACCACAGCCAGAAAACTCCCTTTGGTATGATATTGATTAATTAATCTGTACTCTTCAAGTATAGAGGTGTAAGTGTTTAGTAATTTGCCTAAAAACATTCATCTTCGTTTTGTCCATAAAATATTAAAAACATATGTAAGATTCATTTATACAATCTAAGTACTACCCACTAAATTTCTATAATCTGTGGGCCTCACAAAATATAACAAAGAAGGAAATGAACCTTATTTTTATATTTTCTGTTTTTTAGGTAAACCATGCTAGATCTTTGTAATTATTATTTCATTTTAAGAGATTATAGAACATTCTCAGTCTTTTAATAATTTTAGAGTCTTTGCTGTAATCATTATCAAACTCGGAGCTTTAGTTTGTAAAATCCTGATTATTCAGCTGAAAACTACATAGTGATTTGCCCTTCACCAGCCTTCTGTTATATGCTGTGATTTCTTTAAGACCTAGTGGTTCTGCTGTTTCTGAAATCTTGGAGTACCCTGTAATTTAACCAGCAGGACCTCCCTGAGAGCAGCTCCAGAGTGTGTGGATCACTTACTTCTTAACCCATCCTGGATTTCAGTACCCACTCAGTAATAACTGCTTTACTTTTTGATTTTGTTTTTCAATACAAACGAAAGAGAAGCTAAATAACTATCGAGAGATCTCTTTTTCTTTTTCTGTGATATTCATTGTTATTGCATCACCAACACGTTCTTCAGAGAGCTTTGGTACACTTTATACATTGAAACACAAGACTTTCCTCTTAGTTCCCTACTCAGTTTCTGCAGCCTCCAGTCAATTAGAACTTTGACTTTCTGGCATTCCTCCTATGAGCCTCCATAATGCTGTATTCACCCTCAGATCAAGTGGTTGATCCCTCTTTTCTTATTATGCACAGAATGAGCTCTTAATATTGACGTTCTTTGAATAGGTCTTTCATAAACATAATTGTCACTTTAAGCAGTTCCCCCTGTTCTTCTTTACTGGGATCATTTAGGATCATACAGATGAGATTTCACTTTTTAACTTTTTGATCTTCCTTTTCAGAATCTATAGTATATAATAAAACCTATTCCCTTTCTGAAATTTTGAAATTTGCCTTCCTATTTAGAATACTGGAAGGTAGATTTTAGTTTGCTCAGAAATAAAGTTCCCTGAGGAAAAGTACAGAATGTTGGGAGTCTTTCACATTCAGGGCATTGGAGGCTGTACTATACAGGACTGTTGTATTTTTCTTCCAAGTAAGACTGATGTGAAGCAGTTGTACTGTTTACTAGATGATCGCTTTTGATATTCTAAATTTTATTACCACTGTGGTCTGCTTTTAAGTTTTACACAATTATAAACAAATTTATTTTCTTTTTGCTTATTCTTTATAGATTCTGAAGTATTTAGATTTTAATATGAAATATATGTTCATGAGTAAGGCTGACACCAGAAAAGAGTAGTCATGTACAAGAAAGTTGTCTTTGTTTTCCCAGACCTTCCCAGGCTGCCACTTTCCCCACCTAGGTAGGAGCCTGGCCGTCCTTTTCCTCAGTTTCTCAGTTCCCTCAAAGTCCTTCCTCCTGTTACTCTAACTAAATACAGTCACATATTTATTGTTTGATTCACAATGAGGTATAAATATCCAGAAATTGCTCCTCTTTGGATATTTCAATGTTAACAAGCATCAGATATTTTTAAAGGCTAGTGAAAGGAATATCAGGAAGTTCATTGTCAGTTACTCATGTATTCCTTCACTCAGTAAATGTTTACTGAGCACTTTCTAGCTGCCAAGCCTGTGCCAGGCACAGGAAACACAAGGTCATTGCAAACCAAGCCCACAAGCTCCAGGAACTCTCCTTCTTATAGGGGAGAGAGATACCAGAAAACGTAATAGAGATGTGCACATGATATTTTGGTAGACTATCCAAAATACTGGAGAAAGAGCATCCATGTAGAAAACAAGTGAAAAGGGTGTGAAATAGCAATTCAGGTTCTGAAGATTGCTTTGGGGTGTGTTTACAGTGAATGGTCCCCTGTGCCAAAGTGGCTAGAGATGAAGCAGATGCTAGATCACAAAAATCTTTACACCAAAGCTAAGTCTGTATCTCAAAAACTATGGGCAGCTTTGAAAACATGATTTTCTTTGCCTCTTGAGACAAAAACATCAGTGGCCTCCTCTTCCCTTCCCTCAACCCAACTTCCATCTAGGTGAATTTCAAAAGTAGACAACTAAGCTCTATTTCTTCTGCATACTAATAAAATAACTGTTTTCTAGCATAGAAAAAAAGTACAGACACGTGACTTGGAGTTTAGCATAACATTTTGATTTCTCATATTATGAAATTTGTGAGTTCATGATAGCATTCATGTAAAGATACATGAGGATTATTCAAAAGGTTTATGAAAATTTGTATTATCTTAATTCTATTTTTCCATGAACCTTTTGAAGTACCCTTGTGTATGAGTATGTGCATGAATACACACACATAGAAACATGCATTATTTAGCTGTTTACATATATTTATCAAATTTTCAAATTTGAACGTTTACAAACTTATGATTCACATGCAACCAAGCAAATAAGAGCAGATCTCATCTTTAATCTGAGTCTAGCAGAAACTTTATTTAATCTGTCTTACTATAATTATCATAGTGATTATTTCACTGTACATAGGCACTTTTCACAAAGCTGAGTAAATTGGCTAGGGGAAAAAACAAGAAGCCATACTACATAGAAACAACCTAAAATTAACATCTGCAAATAAACCAGGAGACATGTGTCTGTCTGTCTCTATGTGTCATAAGCATTTCTAGCGATGTAACTCAATGCTTTTACATAGCTATCCTTTTCCTACTTGGCCCCAAAAGATGTTTTTTGTTATTGGTTCATTCATTGCATTAAAAAATGAAGTTACACAACGTTCTCATAAAATTTCCAGTGCTTCAGTTCAATTTCCTACTGGCTGATTTATGCTTTCTACTTTTATTTGTAAGAAATAATACTGTCTACTTTACAAAGGGCAACACACTGTCTGAAATGAATGTGCATGACAATAGAACAGGGGACAGCAACCTACCAGGGCTGAGGAAGGGTATGACGTGCTGTTGCTTCCAACAGGAACAGTCTCTTCCACAGCTCTCTTCACCTGAGCATGCCTGCTGCCATGAAGCGGTGCAGAAATGAACATTGGTATGATCTGGGGCAGTTTGCTGTTGAGGAACAGGTAACTTCGAATCAGAATTATCTAACCAGACTAGACCAAAATTGCCAGATAATTGCTAGCTCTGGATTTAACTTTTTAAAAACAATGTTAAAACAAGTTAAAAAGTAGAAAGAGGAGATATTATTCCTGCACCTCAAGTTATTCTGAAATATGACTTATTAAGCAGACACCAAGGCAAAGGAATATTTCCTGTGTTTAGGGCCTAGGACCAGATGTATTTGTAGAATGTAAAGTGCGGTTTTGAAGATCCCTGAGAAGCCCTGAATCCAAAAATTCCTCTCTTCACTGGCTGGTTTTATACCCTAAAATGTCCTCATCAAATGATTGGTTGTTTGGAGATGTGAGTTATCACTCATCCTGTCTTCTGATTATGGGATTCAAAGGCTCTAACAAACGCTCAAAACATAATTGTGTTCTCTACAAGGTTTTGATGAATTAGATGCTTAGAGTCAATGGGCAGACTTGGAGCAGTACGAAAGCATGTGGGAAAGAAAGGTTGGTCAGTCTCAAGCCCATGCTTTCCACCGTTGCTATAAGGCCAAGTAGGAGGGGAAAGGCAAATAAACACAGAAATAACCAAGGAGTGAAGAGCAAGGTGGGGGTGAAGAAAGTAGATTCACCTCAATTTCTCCAGCTGCTTATTTTCATCGACCATCAGTACTGGTAATGGATTGTGCTGCACACAAGTAGCCTCTTCCATTATCTCAATAACCATCATCATATATTTTTTTAGAATGTTGTCACACCTGTTAAATAGTTTTCAAAAAATAAATTTCCTTCCAAATACCTGATTAGACTCTTGGGGAAATTGATATAGTTTCCCAGCCTATGTTTAGCAAAAATTATCAAATAATTTTTTTAAAAAAATATTAAAACTACAAAAATATTTGGTCCTAAAACTTTAAATGAAAACACTGATTTCCCTAATATTTCTCCCTTCCAATTTATTTATTTACTTATTCAATAAACATATGTTAAGAATCTACTATATGACAAGTCTGCAGTAAACTCTGTGTATTGGGAGAGTCCTATATGAGTATGTGTATAAAGTTATTTATAAAATTTTACATAAATTTAAATTTATACATAAAATTGCATTTATGCATGTAAAATTAGGGCTGCCATAAATGCCATGGAGAAGTTTGTGGTGCTTTGAGAGTGTATAATGGTGAGTCTTCGTAATCACAGCAGTTAAGGAATGGCTTCCAAAGGGAGTAGTGTTTGACATGAGATCTGAAGGGTGACTGGGAGTTACCTGGTTGATGAGAGTGGGAGAGGAGATAGAATATTTCTGCAAGAAGATGTAGCATCTGTGAAAGCCCTTTAATGGGTATGAGCTTAGAGCATTCAGGGGACTGTAAGAAAGCCAATGGAGCTGAAGGGCAGGGATAATGGGTAATGAAGCTGCAGAAGCAAAGAGTAGACAGACTAGGTAGCATCAGGTAAGTTGGTAAACATTTTCTGCCTTTATCTCACTCCTCATTTTCGTAGGTTAAACACAAAATATTTGCCCTTAAAAAATACCTATGTTTCCGTGATATCGATAACCACTATAGTATCCAATATATTTATCTTTTGTGGTAAATTGTGGTAATAGAATATTATAGTTCACAACTGAAAGGATCAGATTTGCACCATTAATATCGATAACCACTATAGTATCCAATATATTTATCTTTTATGGTAAATTGTGGTAATAGAATATTATAGTTCACAACTGAAAGGATCAGATTTGCACCATTAGCATTTTTTTTTTTAAATGCCCATACAGACCCGTGGGAGGTTGCTTTCCTGCTTGTGTTTTAAAATATCCCCTCCCCCCAAAATGATTAGGATTGTTACGGGAAATTTCCAGTTCCCACTGGCTAAATCCAGGTTCTTGGTGTCTCAAACAGAGAATTGGATGAGACACTCCAGAGGTGAAACGTAAAAAGCAGTTTTATTTAGCAAAGAGAGTGTACACTGCAGAGAGAATGGAGTGGGCTTGAGCGAGAAAGTGGCTCAAGAGCACCAACAGGTACATTTTCTGGGGGTTGAATCCCCTTAGCTGGATTCATGTCATTTAATCATTGGTTGAACAGTGAGTATAGTCTCTGTCTTATTGGTTAAAGTGATTGGTGCCCTAGCAGGCGGGAGTTCTTTGGTCCAACCGAATGGCACCCTAGCTGATGGGAGTGGCTCTGTCCAGAATTGTCTTTGTGGCCTATGGCTGCTTCTGCGCATGCGCGTGCCTGCTCCGAGAACTGTTCGTCCCATTTGCAAAGAACTGGTTTTTCCTTCTCCAGCTCTTGTCTCTATCTAACTTCCTGCCCCAGGATGACCTTGTTTGTGATATTTAGCTTCAAATTAATATATGAATATGTTCGCACCTTTGGTCCCATTTGCAAAGAACTGGTTTTTCCTTCTCCAGCTCTTGTCTCTATCTAACTTCCTGCCTCAGGATGACCTTGTTTGTGATATTTAGCTTCAAATTAATATATGAATATGTTCGCACCTTTGTTGTATTATTTTGTCACGTTGAATTCTTATATTTTTAACCTTATTGGAATCTCTATGATGAGCAGACACATCATACAATAGCATAAATAATCACATTCCTATCATTATTTATAAACTTGTAGCATCTAAAATTTATGAACTGAAATTATTTCTACAGCATTAAGTTTTCTGAATTCTCCCTTATTCATTCAATGTATGTTCACTTTGCTCTTATTATGTGGAAGACTGTAGCACTTTCTAAAACTCTATAAAAATAAGCCATAAGGAGATATACTAGGTTAAATATGGGCTGTGATCACAGGGGCTCTAGCTTCACGTATCAAGCACTGTCTCTATTTGGTTCAACACTCTATCCCCAGTACCTCACAACATGTATGGCACATAAGAATTCTTCAGTGAACAGTTATTTATTTGAATAAACAGAAAGGAAATTAAAAGAAGAGGTAGAATAGGTTTACCGTATTTTCCTTAAATACAGGCTTGTTTCTGATTTGATTTGCTCTCCTTTGCTTTGTGTAAGTATGTGTGTTACGTGTGTATGTGTGTGTGTCTAATGCTCTAGTCATGGGTTTATTTCTCATGAGAGAAATGAAACAAAAAATACACACACAAACAAACATACATACAATGATAGTTCAAAACAGTGTTCTTGATTCAAACATTTCCATGGTTGGAATGATTCTATGTGTAGATTTTCCAAGCCAATGCTTTGTAATCATTGCCAGCAAAATACCCTATTTTGGAACATATGGTGTCATATTTCACAAAATATGATTCATATTTCTCAGGCCTTGTGTGAAAGTAGGTGTTTCTATTTGGGAATTACTGCTTAAATAATGAATATTTTTGACAAAAAGCAGCACATTTTTCTTTCTTCCAGCACATCTCTTGCTTAGTTGGAAACTGGAGAACCAATTACTCGTGTGGTTACTCTTCACGTATCCTTACATTTTTTTTCTTTGTGAACGTGTTTCCAGTCTTTTTGATTATAAATGTTACCGAGTATGATGTGTGAATCAATCCTATCTGTGCAGACACAGCAGAATGAAAGGTATAATGATGTAGGAGTGAAGTGTCAATGAATAATTCATAGCTGACAGCATGCAGTATTGAGTTCTATCAGGCAACATTCCATGGCAGAGAGGTCCTCAAAAGCTTCTTAAATTCATCTGCATCAGCTCATTGTGTTTCTGCTTGGGTGGCAGAATCAATCATTTAGAATGAGTGAAATGACATTCAGTGGCACTGCTTGCTAACACAGATAGAGAAATATGTAGGTATTTGTCACCACCAAACATTCATTCAACAAATGTTCTTGAACTCCTACTCAGTTTCCATAGGATGTTCAATATTGGTGGTTCCAAAGGGGGAATAAAAGAAGAATATAACACAGTCTCTGACTCTTTAGAACTTACCACCATTGGTAGAGATATGTAAAATACTTACATCTCATTAGGATGCATGCTATAAAGAGGTCCCCAAGTTAGCTGAGATTTTTGTCTTCACTTCAAGAAGTGTTTGAGTAGGGTGACATATGAAGAATATTCTACCATGTAACGATCCAGACACAGGCTCTTCTTAAAATTAATGAATAAAATAGCCAGGCTTATCTCTTATAGTCTCAGTGAGTTTGCTGCAATATGTGGTGAGATATTTACTAACTTGTGCCTTTATTTTTTACCTGGAAAACAACTTTCTATGAATCTTAAACACAACTGCAGGGCTTAATTTAGCCTCTTCATCTTGTATTAAGTTACATTAGGAATGAGTTCATATCAGCCCTAGAAAAGAGAATCCTTTGACTTCATGGTGACAGACTGCTGTGATTTGGGGAAACCAGATTTCTAAGACTAAATTACAGCTGGGGAGCTGGTTTAAAGGGGCTTCCCTGGAGTAAAACTGGTTGGGTTTTGAATACTGGCTTTGCTGTGTGAACTTGGACAAACTTTTAAAGTCATTAAACCCATTCTTCATTTGTAAAATTGGGTTAATGTTTGAATACCTATCATTAGCCGGTATAAGATTTAAAGAAAATAAATCTTGTACCATTCCTGCCTTTTATAAAGATTCAAATAATACTAGGGTTCCTATACCTATTTATTTGAAATATTAAATTTAATTTAGCAACATTTAAATCTACTTAAAGCACAGGCTCATCTGGGCCGGCCCGGTGGCGCATTGCTATAGTGCGCCCCTGGTGGCACACTGGAGAGTGCGCCACTTGGGAGCGTGGTGGCGCTCCCGCCGAGGGTTCGGATCACACATGCAGACCAGTTCCCGCTCACTGGCTGAGTGGGGCGCGGGAGCAACACCGAGGGTTGCGGTCCCGTTGCCGGTCCTGGCCCAGTGCGGGGGCAACACTGAGGGTTGCAATCCTTTGCCAGACACGGAAAAAGACAAAAAAAAAAAAAAAAAAAAGGAAAAAAAAAAAAAAAAGGCTTGGGAGCGTGGTGGCGCTCCCGCCGAGGGTTCGGATCACACATGCAGACCAGTTCCCGCTCGCTGGCTGAGCGGGGCGCGGGAGCAACACCGAGGGTTGCGGTCCTGTTGCCGGTCCTGGCCCAGTGCGGGGGCAACACTGAGGGTTGCAATCCTTTGCCGGACACGGAAAAAGACAAAAAAAAAAAA
>NW_007728797.1:28369-64615 GCF_000696425.1 Galeopterus variegatus | reverse complement strand
TATGAAGCTAGGGAGCTCAGAGCTGGGATATAGTAGGGAAGTAAACAGATAATTGGAATGTAGGGTCAGGAATATATAATAGAAAACATACTCTTAAACAGCCTTTGCCATATATATGTTGTCCCTAAACTACTGTTCTGAAATCAGCCATTAAATAAAATATCTGATCTCTAGTGGGGTCACCCAGAAGGTCTATATAGTTCTTAAACTGTGGATGAAATTGGAAGAGTGTTTTTCATAGACAGTGAAAAATGATTAGAATTTCTGTTGTATTCAATGGCAAAATATTAAGATTCCTGCTAGGTAGTAAAGTAAACTGTAAAGAAAATGTTTTTAATAAAATAATGACATAAAAAGTTAATGATGTCTTGTCTACAAGATAATTTTGAGATACCACTGCGTGATTTTTGCTTTTCTCCTCTTGATTAGAGGGATGGGAAGGAATGAATTTTCATTATTGGAATTGACTCTCCTATCATGAGCAAATATATATATATATGTGTATGTATTAAAATCTAAGTACCAGCAACATTTTTCTCTAAATACAAGATCTTTCTTATGATGTTAACAATCTTAAATTGACCCCCCAAAAATGTAGACAAAAACTTTTGAAAATTTCTAGTAACCTATTGGAATTTGAAGTATACTGACCCACATCTGGTAGAGTGATCCTTTCTTCCATTTGCTTTATTTCCCCATTTTTAACTTCACTCTATGTTTCTGAGAGGAAGAAACATAACTATCCTCTTGTAACAAATATTTCATTTTCCATTTTCAACACACTTTCAAATCACCATGAATATAATCAGAAATCAGGAGGTGAACAATATTACATTTCTGGTTGTGTTCTCTCTGGACTATCAATTGAAAGTAAAAGATATATAATCTTTTAAATATTCACTTTAGAAAGCAAACAATAGCCTGAATGATTCAAAACAGTGGATTTATCAAGATTATTTGTAATTGGCTTTTTAATACATTTACATGTGTTTGGTGGATCAGACTGCTACGTTTGCTGAGGAAATGCACATAGAAAAAAGGGATCAACTAGAGATTTAGAACATCCTATAATAACTCACCCATAAAAATTTGACCATATAAGACAGAGTCAACAATTAAGTCAAGGAAGAGTGGAGCCCGAGAAGCAGTCAGATGTATTTATGCAAAGCTGAATGTTGCTCATTTTGGAGCTGGGGTGAAGATTGGCATTTGGGATGAAGCAACTAATCCAAGAAACCATCAACATTTATATCCAGAAAAGGCTTCCAAGAGAAAAGGGCTATAAAAGAAATAAGTTGTAGAAGAAAAAAGAAGTTTGTTGAAACTCTAAGTAGAAATCAGTACATATCTTTTCCATCCTTTTGTGACAATGATGGCATTATCCTGGTATAGAGAGTGGCATGGAGAGAGATCTAATTCATCAGAAGTAAGGTATCTTTGATAATTACTTTTGTATAATTTGTGAATGATTTATGCCCCTTTGTAGGACCTGACTATATGTGAACCTGTTGACTCTAATACGGCCATAAATGGAATAATTATTCCAATTCCAGAGGAGATGGGGCAAAAAAGTGAATAGCACTATTTATCACATTTATCAGCACTATTGGAAGAATAACTACTTTACTTCCTAGAATATATCAGAAGTATTGTCTTCAAATTAGAAGCAGTATGCCCTCCTCAGACAGGGATTAAAACAATTCTGAGTGTTCAGAAGTCTCTGCCATGGGATCTAAATTTGCAGTTTGTCATAAATAGAAAGAAGCAATGGAAAAGCTTATGTAATTTTGATGCAACTTTACAAATTTGGAAGTATTCAACTGGTTAACCCACCTTATTTTTGCTGAATTCAATGAAGACATTGGTTTTCAATTGACAGTAAAATGTTATTATAGCTATCATCATCAAGTTAAATGTAACTCACTGTCCAATTTGTGGTAGTGCATGTATACTATACAATTTCATAAAAATTAAAATGCAATGGGTATAGTATTTGTATTTGCTTCTACAAGTAAATCAAAAATAAGAGAAGCTAAATATTCCATATGCTTTTGCTAGGTAGCTAAACAATGCTAGGCCATACAGTTGTAAAGTTAAGTTCAGTCGAACATTATAATCATCGACTTCCTAAGCCATATCCCAGTCCCATTTATTTGCCAAGCCAAATCTATCTGTATGCTTTTTTTCAGCTGTTGTGTGTATTTACAAAATTGTGCCTTTCAGGGTGGCTGTGTTTGGGAGCTGGTTTCTATCGTGCATTATTTTTGGATTCAGCCTTAAGCTTTCTTGTTCTACATTGGGAATTATCTTGATATTTCAGCAAGAGAATTCTAGAAAAATGTCATTAGGTATTCAGACACAGTGTAACAAAATTATTTTGAGCCAAAACAATTACTGAATTTATTTTACACAAAATCATTGTCTCACCATTCTTAGTCCTTGTCAAACCTGACCTAACCTGTGAGTGGTGATTTTGAAATGATAGTTTTTACAGGTTCGGAAATGATTCCTCAGCTCAACTGCGGAACCTCCTTAGAAAGCAAATTTCAGAAATTCAATTGGATAAATAGCTACGGCTGTGCCTTATCCTCTACTCTATTTCAAAGACTCTCTACTGTATACAAATACTGATAGTCATCTCTGTACCCCACATGTATAATCAATTATGTTCCAATTCAAAAAATAAGTTAAAAAAAATACAAAGATTCTCAAAGATGATGTAATATGAAAAAAGACATACATAAAAGACAAGGCTATTTATAGACAATGAAACTCAAATTGTCCCTTCCGATGTGTTGCTGGAATATAAGATGGCAAGGGGTGATTTCTTTTAGAAAGATCTGACCGACAAAAGTTTTAGTATTCCTGAATACTTTGAGTCTTCAAATCCCCTTTCCTAAAAGTCATGTTTTTATCGCCAGTGAGGCATATCTACCAATCTCATATTTTTCTTATTTATTTTGTATTTTTAAACGGTATATTAGAGTAAAATATAGGACAGGAATGAGAACATTTTTCACCAAATCAAAAAATCATCTAATTTCAAGGTTGTAAAAGGACATTGACTCATGAAGTCCAATGTTATTTTCCTGTTCTTCAATTCCCTGTCCACACCATCTGGAAGTTCACCCCATACTTTAAAGAAAAGATAGACTTATCTTTGAACATGGCTGATTATTAAAATATTTCTTGATAATGTCAGAATTGGTGTCTTTAAGTTTCCCATGATTTGTCTTAATTTGAACCCTCGGGACTGTATAGAATAATCTAACTTCTCTCCACTGAAAACCTTTTACATAAGTGAGACTATAACATGCCACACCACTAGACAGACTACTTTTCTTCATACTAAATAATCCCAGTTTTATCAGCTATTTCCTGTAAGATATGATGATGAGTTCTATCCTGCTTGCCTTTCTACAAATTTGACCTAAATTCAGCTTGAAATGCAGGACCCACAGAGTATTACCTTACTCCAGATGCAGTCTAAGCAAATAAATCTGAGTGGGACCATCGCTTTCTGCATACTGGAGTAGAATCTGCATTTGTTCCCATAACATCTCGTTGACTATTCAAACTAACTTTACTGTCAACTTAAATCCCTACATCTTTCACCTGCTGTCAAGTCTCATCTTTTCCCATCTGTAATTGTCTGCTTGATTTTTTAAATCCAGGACCAGGATCTTAATATTATCATTGAAATTACGTTTGTATCTAGACTATAATCTACCACAATTTTTTAGATCCTAATTCTGTAATTCCATGTTATCTTAAATTTTATAAACATTTCTAGTAACTTCACGGATAAAGCCTTGGATCAAACCACAGCCAGAAAACTCCCTTTGGTATGATATTGATTAATTAATCTGTACTCTTCAAGTATAGAGGTGTAAGTGTTTAGTAATTTGCCTAAAAACATTCATCTTCGTTTTGTCCATAAAATATTAAAAACATATGTAAGATTCATTTATACAATCTAAGTACTACCCACTAAATTTCTATAATCTGTGGGCCTCACAAAATATAACAAAGAAGGAAATGAACCTTATTTTTATATTTTCTGTTTTTTAGGTAAACCATGCTAGATCTTTGTAATTATTATTTCATTTTAAGAGATTATAGAACATTCTCAGTCTTTTAATAATTTTAGAGTCTTTGCTGTAATCATTATCAAACTCGGAGCTTTAGTTTGTAAAATCCTGATTATTCAGCTGAAAACTACATAGTGATTTGCCCTTCACCAGCCTTCTGTTATATGCTGTGATTTCTTTAAGACCTAGTGGTTCTGCTGTTTCTGAAATCTTGGAGTACCCTGTAATTTAACCAGCAGGACCTCCCTGAGAGCAGCTCCAGAGTGTGTGGATCACTTACTTCTTAACCCATCCTGGATTTCAGTACCCACTCAGTAATAACTGCTTTACTTTTTGATTTTGTTTTTCAATACAAACGAAAGAGAAGCTAAATAACTATCGAGAGATCTCTTTTTCTTTTTCTGTGATATTCATTGTTATTGCATCACCAACACGTTCTTCAGAGAGCTTTGGTACACTTTATACATTGAAACACAAGACTTTCCTCTTAGTTCCCTACTCAGTTTCTGCAGCCTCCAGTCAATTAGAACTTTGACTTTCTGGCATTCCTCCTATGAGCCTCCATAATGCTGTATTCACCCTCAGATCAAGTGGTTGATCCCTCTTTTCTTATTATGCACAGAATGAGCTCTTAATATTGACGTTCTTTGAATAGGTCTTTCATAAACATAATTGTCACTTTAAGCAGTTCCCCCTGTTCTTCTTTACTGGGATCATTTAGGATCATACAGATGAGATTTCACTTTTTAACTTTTTGATCTTCCTTTTCAGAATCTATAGTATATAATAAAACCTATTCCCTTTCTGAAATTTTGAAATTTGCCTTCCTATTTAGAATACTGGAAGGTAGATTTTAGTTTGCTCAGAAATAAAGTTCCCTGAGGAAAAGTACAGAATGTTGGGAGTCTTTCACATTCAGGGCATTGGAGGCTGTACTATACAGGACTGTTGTATTTTTCTTCCAAGTAAGACTGATGTGAAGCAGTTGTACTGTTTACTAGATGATCGCTTTTGATATTCTAAATTTTATTACCACTGTGGTCTGCTTTTAAGTTTTACACAATTATAAACAAATTTATTTTCTTTTTGCTTATTCTTTATAGATTCTGAAGTATTTAGATTTTAATATGAAATATATGTTCATGAGTAAGGCTGACACCAGAAAAGAGTAGTCATGTACAAGAAAGTTGTCTTTGTTTTCCCAGACCTTCCCAGGCTGCCACTTTCCCCACCTAGGTAGGAGCCTGGCCGTCCTTTTCCTCAGTTTCTCAGTTCCCTCAAAGTCCTTCCTCCTGTTACTCTAACTAAATACAGTCACATATTTATTGTTTGATTCACAATGAGGTATAAATATCCAGAAATTGCTCCTCTTTGGATATTTCAATGTTAACAAGCATCAGATATTTTTAAAGGCTAGTGAAAGGAATATCAGGAAGTTCATTGTCAGTTACTCATGTATTCCTTCACTCAGTAAATGTTTACTGAGCACTTTCTAGCTGCCAAGCCTGTGCCAGGCACAGGAAACACAAGGTCATTGCAAACCAAGCCCACAAGCTCCAGGAACTCTCCTTCTTATAGGGGAGAGAGATACCAGAAAACGTAATAGAGATGTGCACATGATATTTTGGTAGACTATCCAAAATACTGGAGAAAGAGCATCCATGTAGAAAACAAGTGAAAAGGGTGTGAAATAGCAATTCAGGTTCTGAAGATTGCTTTGGGGTGTGTTTACAGTGAATGGTCCCCTGTGCCAAAGTGGCTAGAGATGAAGCAGATGCTAGATCACAAAAATCTTTACACCAAAGCTAAGTCTGTATCTCAAAAACTATGGGCAGCTTTGAAAACATGATTTTCTTTGCCTCTTGAGACAAAAACATCAGTGGCCTCCTCTTCCCTTCCCTCAACCCAACTTCCATCTAGGTGAATTTCAAAAGTAGACAACTAAGCTCTATTTCTTCTGCATACTAATAAAATAACTGTTTTCTAGCATAGAAAAAAAGTACAGACACGTGACTTGGAGTTTAGCATAACATTTTGATTTCTCATATTATGAAATTTGTGAGTTCATGATAGCATTCATGTAAAGATACATGAGGATTATTCAAAAGGTTTATGAAAATTTGTATTATCTTAATTCTATTTTTCCATGAACCTTTTGAAGTACCCTTGTGTATGAGTATGTGCATGAATACACACACATAGAAACATGCATTATTTAGCTGTTTACATATATTTATCAAATTTTCAAATTTGAACGTTTACAAACTTATGATTCACATGCAACCAAGCAAATAAGAGCAGATCTCATCTTTAATCTGAGTCTAGCAGAAACTTTATTTAATCTGTCTTACTATAATTATCATAGTGATTATTTCACTGTACATAGGCACTTTTCACAAAGCTGAGTAAATTGGCTAGGGGAAAAAACAAGAAGCCATACTACATAGAAACAACCTAAAATTAACATCTGCAAATAAACCAGGAGACATGTGTCTGTCTGTCTCTATGTGTCATAAGCATTTCTAGCGATGTAACTCAATGCTTTTACATAGCTATCCTTTTCCTACTTGGCCCCAAAAGATGTTTTTTGTTATTGGTTCATTCATTGCATTAAAAAATGAAGTTACACAACGTTCTCATAAAATTTCCAGTGCTTCAGTTCAATTTCCTACTGGCTGATTTATGCTTTCTACTTTTATTTGTAAGAAATAATACTGTCTACTTTACAAAGGGCAACACACTGTCTGAAATGAATGTGCATGACAATAGAACAGGGGACAGCAACCTACCAGGGCTGAGGAAGGGTATGACGTGCTGTTGCTTCCAACAGGAACAGTCTCTTCCACAGCTCTCTTCACCTGAGCATGCCTGCTGCCATGAAGCGGTGCAGAAATGAACATTGGTATGATCTGGGGCAGTTTGCTGTTGAGGAACAGGTAACTTCGAATCAGAATTATCTAACCAGACTAGACCAAAATTGCCAGATAATTGCTAGCTCTGGATTTAACTTTTTAAAAACAATGTTAAAACAAGTTAAAAAGTAGAAAGAGGAGATATTATTCCTGCACCTCAAGTTATTCTGAAATATGACTTATTAAGCAGACACCAAGGCAAAGGAATATTTCCTGTGTTTAGGGCCTAGGACCAGATGTATTTGTAGAATGTAAAGTGCGGTTTTGAAGATCCCTGAGAAGCCCTGAATCCAAAAATTCCTCTCTTCACTGGCTGGTTTTATACCCTAAAATGTCCTCATCAAATGATTGGTTGTTTGGAGATGTGAGTTATCACTCATCCTGTCTTCTGATTATGGGATTCAAAGGCTCTAACAAACGCTCAAAACATAATTGTGTTCTCTACAAGGTTTTGATGAATTAGATGCTTAGAGTCAATGGGCAGACTTGGAGCAGTACGAAAGCATGTGGGAAAGAAAGGTTGGTCAGTCTCAAGCCCATGCTTTCCACCGTTGCTATAAGGCCAAGTAGGAGGGGAAAGGCAAATAAACACAGAAATAACCAAGGAGTGAAGAGCAAGGTGGGGGTGAAGAAAGTAGATTCACCTCAATTTCTCCAGCTGCTTATTTTCATCGACCATCAGTACTGGTAATGGATTGTGCTGCACACAAGTAGCCTCTTCCATTATCTCAATAACCATCATCATATATTTTTTTAGAATGTTGTCACACCTGTTAAATAGTTTTCAAAAAATAAATTTCCTTCCAAATACCTGATTAGACTCTTGGGGAAATTGATATAGTTTCCCAGCCTATGTTTAGCAAAAATTATCAAATAATTTTTTTAAAAAAATATTAAAACTACAAAAATATTTGGTCCTAAAACTTTAAATGAAAACACTGATTTCCCTAATATTTCTCCCTTCCAATTTATTTATTTACTTATTCAATAAACATATGTTAAGAATCTACTATATGACAAGTCTGCAGTAAACTCTGTGTATTGGGAGAGTCCTATATGAGTATGTGTATAAAGTTATTTATAAAATTTTACATAAATTTAAATTTATACATAAAATTGCATTTATGCATGTAAAATTAGGGCTGCCATAAATGCCATGGAGAAGTTTGTGGTGCTTTGAGAGTGTATAATGGTGAGTCTTCGTAATCACAGCAGTTAAGGAATGGCTTCCAAAGGGAGTAGTGTTTGACATGAGATCTGAAGGGTGACTGGGAGTTACCTGGTTGATGAGAGTGGGAGAGGAGATAGAATATTTCTGCAAGAAGATGTAGCATCTGTGAAAGCCCTTTAATGGGTATGAGCTTAGAGCATTCAGGGGACTGTAAGAAAGCCAATGGAGCTGAAGGGCAGGGATAATGGGTAATGAAGCTGCAGAAGCAAAGAGTAGACAGACTAGGTAGCATCAGGTAAGTTGGTAAACATTTTCTGCCTTTATCTCACTCCTCATTTTCGTAGGTTAAACACAAAATATTTGCCCTTAAAAAATACCTATGTTTCCGTGTTATCGATAACCACTATAGTATCCAATATATTTATCTTTTGTGGTAAATTGTGGTAATAGAATATTATAGTTCACAACTGAAAGGATCAGATTTGCACCATTAGCATTTTTTTTTTTAAATGCCCATACAGACCCGTGGGAGGTTGCTTTCCTGCTTGTGTTTTAAAATATCCCCTCCCCCCAAAATGATTAGGATTGTTACGGGAAATTTCCAGTTCCCACTGGCTAAATCCAGGTTCTTGGTGTCTCAAACAGAGAATTGGATGAGACACTCCAGAGGTGAAACGTAAAAAGCAGTTTTATTTAGCAAAGAGAGTGTACACTGCAGAGAGAATGGAGTGGGCTTGAGCGAGAAAGTGGCTCAAGAGCACCAACAGGTACATTTTCTGGGGGTTGAATCCCCTTAGCTGGATTCATGTCATTTAATCATTGGTTGAACAGTGAGTATAGTCTCTGTCTTATTGGTTAAAGTGATTGGTGCCCTAGCAGGCGGGAGTTCTTTGGTCCAACCGAATGGCACCCTAGCTGATGGGAGTGGCTCTGTCCAGAATTGTCTTTGTGGCCTATGGCTGCTTCTGCGCATGCGCGTGCCTGCTCCGAGAACTGTTCGTCCCATTTGCAAAGAACTGGTTTTTCCTTCTCCAGCTCTTGTCTCTATCTAACTTCCTGCCTCAGGATGACCTTGTTTGTGATATTTAGCTTCAAATTAATATATGAATATGTTCGCACCTTTGTTGTATTATTTTGTCACGTTGAATTCTTATATTTTTAACCTTATTGGAATCTCTATGATGAGCAGACACATCATACAATAGCATAAATAATCACATTCCTATCATTATTTATAAACTTGTAGCATCTAAAATTTATGAACTGAAATTATTTCTACAGCATTAAGTTTTCTGAATTCTCCCTTATTCATTCAATGTATGTTCACTTTGCTCTTATTATGTGGAAGACTGTAGCACTTTCTAAAACTCTATAAAAATAAGCCATAAGGAGATATACTAGGTTAAATATGGGCTGTGATCACAGGGGCTCTAGCTTCACGTATCAAGCACTGTCTCTATTTGGTTCAACACTCTATCCCCAGTACCTCACAACATGTATGGCACATAAGAATTCTTCAGTGAACAGTTATTTATTTGAATAAACAGAAAGGAAATTAAAAGAAGAGGTAGAATAGGTTTACCGTATTTTCCTTAAATACAGGCTTGTTTCTGATTTGATTTGCTCTCCTTTGCTTTGTGTAAGTATGTGTGTTACGTGTGTATGTGTGTGTGTCTAATGCTCTAGTCATGGGTTTATTTCTCATGAGAGAAATGAAACAAAAAATACACACACAAACAAACATACATACAATGATAGTTCAAAACAGTGTTCTTGATTCAAACATTTCCATGGTTGGAATGATTCTATGTGTAGATTTTCCAAGCCAATGCTTTGTAATCATTGCCAGCAAAATACCCTATTTTGGAACATATGGTGTCATATTTCACAAAATATGATTCATATTTCTCAGGCCTTGTGTGAAAGTAGGTGTTTCTATTTGGGAATTACTGCTTAAATAATGAATATTTTTGACAAAAAGCAGCACATTTTTCTTTCTTCCAGCACATCTCTTGCTTAGTTGGAAACTGGAGAACCAATTACTCGTGTGGTTACTCTTCACGTATCCTTACATTTTTTTTTCTTTGTGAACGTGTTTCCAGTCTTTTTGATTATAAATGTTACCGAGTATGATGTGTGAATCAATCCTATCTGTGCAGACACAGCAGAATGAAAGGTATAATGATGTAGGAGTGAAGTGTCAATGAATAATTCATAGCTGACAGCATGCAGTATTGAGTTCTATCAGGCAACATTCCATGGCAGAGAGGTCCTCAAAAGCTTCTTAAATTCATCTGCATCAGCTCATTGTGTTTCTGCTTGGGTGGCAGAATCAATCATTTAGAATGAGTGAAATGACATTCAGTGGCACTGCTTGCTAACACAGATAGAGAAATATGTAGGTATTTGTCACCACCAAACATTCATTCAACAAATGTTCTTGAACTCCTACTCAGTTTCCATAGGATGTTCAATATTGGTGGTTCCAAAGGGGGAATAAAAGAAGAATATAACACAGTCTCTGACTCTTTAGAACTTACCACCATTGGTAGAGATATGTAAAATACTTACATCTCATTAGGATGCATGCTATAAAGAGGTCCCCAAGTTAGCTGAGATTTTTGTCTTCACTTCAAGAAGTGTTTGAGTAGGGTGACATATGAAGAATATTCTACCATGTAACGATCCAGACACAGGCTCTTCTTAAAATTAATGAATAAAATAGCCAGGCTTATCTCTTATAGTCTCAGTGAGTTTGCTGCAATATGTGGTGAGATATTTACTAACTTGTGCCTTTATTTTTTACCTGGAAAACAACTTTCTATGAATCTTAAACACAACTGCAGGGCTTAATTTAGCCTCTTCATCTTGTATTAAGTTACATTAGGAATGAGTTCATATCAGCCCTAGAAAAGAGAATCCTTTGACTTCATGGTGACAGACTGCTGTGATTTGGGGAAACCAGATTTCTAAGACTAAATTACAGCTGGGGAGCTGGTTTAAAGGGGCTTCCCTGGAGTAAAACTGGTTGGGTTTTGAATACTGGCTTTGCTGTGTGAACTTGGACAAACTTTTAAAGTCATTAAACCCATTCTTCATTTGTAAAATTGGGTTAATGTTTGAATACCTATCATTAGCCGGTATAAGATTTAAAGAAAATAAATCTTGTACCATTCCTGCCTTTTATAAAGATTCAAATAATACTAGGGTTCCTATACCTATTTATTTGAAATATTAAATTTAATTTAGCAACATTTAAATCTACTTAAAGCACAGGCTCATCTGGGCCGGCCCGGTGGCGCATTGCTATAGTGCGCCACTTGGGAGCGTGGTGGCGCTCCCGCCGAGGGTTCGGATCACACATGCAGACCAGTTCCCGCTCGCTGGCTGAGCGGGGCGCGGGAGCAACACCGAGGGTTGCGGTCCTGTTGCCGGTCCCCGGTCCGGTGCGGGGTCAACACTGAGGGTTGCAATCCTTTGCCGGGCCCGGAAAAAAAAAAAAAAAGAAAAAAAAAAAAAAAGAAAAAAAAAAAAAAAGAAAAAAAAAAAAAAAGGAAAAAAAAAAAAAAAAGCACAGGCTCATCTATACCCAAATCACTTACTAAGGTTTTCAGGCATAAATGGCTTGGGGCTTATGGCAGTCTACGTTGGTGGCCTCTAGTGAATACCTCCTGGAGGTAATGCCCTTTCATAGTGCTTTCCTCTTGAATGTGGGCAGGCCCCCTAATCAGCAAAAGGTGACAGGAAAGACACTATACCAACTCCAGGACTAAGCTTTAAGAAGACTTCGCAGCTTCCACTATTGCTCTCTTGAAAGCCCCAAGCCACCATGTAAGAAATCCTCTTATCATATTAGAAATAGGAGAAAGAAAAAGAAGTCCCAAGGCCATGTTCTATAGAGAGACAGACTCAAATATCTAGGTGTCCCACCTGACTTAAGCCCCCAAATGACCCACTGGCTGAACACAACCACACAAGTAACCACTGGCAAGATCAGTAGAAGTACTGTCCAGCTGAACCCAATCCAACTTGGAAATAGTGAGTAAATAAAATAGTTTGTTTAAGACATTAAATTTTGAGGTGTTTTTGTTTAAACATAATAAATTACTGAAACAGGGCTACTTCTCCCTTCACTCTCTTCTCATACCACAGATATTTTTTAGATTTCTTCCAATGTCCTTTCACTGATTGCCACTTGGTAGATCCATAAAAGCCTTTGTAAGCTGATCTAAAATATAACTCTTGAGTCACTTATAACATTTATGACAGATGTTGATCAAAACATAATAGGATTCAGGGAAACCTGAGATGTCTACCCCACTTAGCTGCAGTGGCTGAACATTATGTCAGGTATAAGTTTATGAGAGTCTTCCTATAAGAGCAGATTTATGAACATGCAATCGCCTAACAATTTTCATGCTTTTGCAATTTACTATACCTTGTTGCTGACGCCTCATGGTTTGGGCTTATAAAATACTATGATATATAGTTGTATTCATAAAATCCTCATTGTCCATTCATCTCTTCTTCTGTTGGGTTCTGATATTCTTTAAAGCTGAAAGAATAATTTTCACCTTGAGCTTGAACCAAAAGTAAAATATGCTTTAAAATGTGTGGTATTTTTAGAATTAAAATAACAACTTCAAGCCCTAAATGTGAGAATTCCAAATGTTGAATTTCTCTTCAGCTTGATTCTTCCTGCATTTCTTTGTTAAATCATGTTTTTCTGATTATACATAAGCGGTTAAATAACCCTACAATATAGTCAAATTTTTGGTGAAGATGAGCTTGAACTAATTCGAAGTTCTCTCAAAAGGGGCAATTCTTTAGCCAAATGATCTACTGGAATCACTTTAGCACAGCATGGTTTTGACTAAAGGCTACTTATTTTCCCCTTGAAGTGAAGTGAAGATCTGAAATATTCTTAGTTTCAGATCTGTCGGTAGTGTGTAGAAGACTTCAGATTTATTACTTATGTTTATAATATAAGCAATTGATTCTTCTATTGATACTTTGAGAATATTATCTGTTAGGATTTGAGGATTGATAAGTATTCAAGTCACTCTATCCACTATGTTAGTCAGGGTTATCCAGAGAAACAGAACCAATAAGAGCCAATGTTTCAGTTCAAGTCTTAAAGCCATCTGCTGCAGAATTTCTCCTCGCTTGGGGGAGGTCAATCTTTTGTTCTAGTCAGGCCTTCAACAGATTGGATGAGGCTCACCCACATTATGGAGAGCAATCTGTTTTACTCAAAGTCCACTAATTTAAATGTTAATCTCATCCAAAAATACCCTTATGGAAACATTTAGAAAACCCAAACATATTTCTTAAAGTTTTCTATTAAGACCAACGCTCCTTTTCTCTCAAAATAAATGTGAGATTTTGATCATTCTTACAGCTTTTATATTTTCCTTTTCTATGATCTCTTAAAATGATTCACAGAAATTTAAAAGTCCCACTTGCAAGATAGCCCATCATGATTACATTTAGCTGCATTATCCTTTTAAACCGGAAAATCAGTAAAACATCATGTCATAATTTTACATAATATTAACATATACATATGTTATCCAAAGATATACCATATAATCTAAAAATTATGCAAGCACCCAAAATGTTTTTCTCTCCAAAACCACAGATATCAAGATTCTGTAAACATTTTTGATGTATTTGCTCTTTGTTAATCTAAGCTATGTCTTGGGTTGTGTGAAATGAAAATACTCTTGTCTTCTTAGCAATATCACTGAATTCTACATCACCCTATTGGTACTCTCAATATCATAACTCACTGTATTGTCTAAACCTTAGTAATATCCCATAACATCTTCCCTCCCTGGTTTTTAAACCTTTTGCTCTTGCAACCACAAACTTAGGAGCTTTCAGAATAATTTGTAACTGTTTTACCGAGGATCCAAGAAACACACAATCTCTTTAGCTCCTTTGATGACTCCATTTAGTAACTGAATTATTTCTTAATAATCACTTAAATGATAAGCCTCTCTAGCTCTAACTTAAACATTTATTAAAACAACTCATTCTTCTCACAAACATATATTAAGTATTTGTTCTATAATTGGAGATATTAATTTCCAGTTTTCTTCAAAATACACCCAGAGGCAAACTGCTTCTTGCCATCGTCACCGCCCAAGCCTCCATGATCCCTCACCTAAGCGACTACAATTTCCTCCCATCTCCTGTGCTTCTGGCCTTGCCTCAATTCAGTCTCCTCTCCACAGGGAACTTGGTCAGTTAAAGTAGACTGGTTGTTATTTGACTTCTTATCACTCTTCAGTCTTCCCATTAATCTGAAAATAAGGGTCAAATTGTTACTGTGACCTATGAAGCCTTCTAATAATCTTGCCCCTCTTCCTCTGAATTCATGTGCAATGAGATCTCTACATATTTACTTTAGTCTAATCTCTTCGACTTCTTTGTAGTTCTTTTAGCATGACCAGCATGCTCTGAAAATAAGGGTCAAATTGTTACTGTGACCTATGAAGCCTTCTAATAATCTTGCCCCTCTTCCTCTGAATTCATGTGCAATGAGATCTCTCCATATTTACTTTAGTCTAATCTCTTCGACTTCTTTGTAGTTCTTTTAGCATGACCAGCATGCTCCTGCCTCAGGGTCTCTGCTCACCCACAGAGCCCACCCCTATCTTTAGTGAGTTTTTCATGCAAGCGACATCTAATCAGAGATGCCTTTTCTACCGAAAAAGCATTTTCTTGCTTCCCCTAGACTGACCCTATTTTTTGTCCTTATCATCATCTAATATTTTATGTTTGACTCTGCATCTTATTTTTCATCTCCCCAAGTGGAATGTAAGTTTCATGAGGGGAGGATGTTTGTCTATGTGTACACTATGATAACCCCTGCATGTAAAACAGTGCCTGGAGTATGGGAGGTATGCAAAAAAAAGTTTGAATGAGTAAAGCATGAATAGAAGATGTCTTAGAATCTCTACTCTACTTTGGAATAAAAGAATATGCATAAATAATTACGAAATGGTGTGATAAATTTATGCATAGTGTATGGGACAACTGCATAAAGAAATGCATTCTGCTTAGGAGAGCTGGAAAAAGCTTCAAAAAGCAAAAAGCATTTGAGTTTAAAGAGGAGCCCAAGTTTACTAGGCAGGGAATGGAATACATGTTAGAGGGAACAGCATAAATGTATGTACAGAGAGTTAAAAAATACCTAGCACCTTCAGGAAATCGTTAGTGGTACAGCATGGCTGAGATATATTCAGATCAGCCTTGTTTGGAAGAATACCCCTTCGTCATATTCCTACTATTTCCCTCCTTCTGCCTGTTCTCTTCCACCTGTGAATCAAAAGAAAGATTATATCCACAACTGATGGTTCTTGTAGTTTTTCATATTCAGTTTCAGTAAACATGAACCCCATACTTGTAGGATGTTATGCTAGGCTTATACTTTTACATGTTTATATTATACATATATTTATACATATAGTATAAGAATTTATATGTATTTCCATTTATTATTTTGGTTTATAAATAAATTCATTGTAATAAATGCATAGATGTATAAAGATGAAATGAAAAATCTCCCCTCATATTATCTTCGCTCTCAGCATGCTAATGGTAAAAATGTTACTAAATCGCTACTAAAGGTAACTAATGTTAACATATTAGTGTTTGTCCTTGTCTTATCTATTTATCTGTGTGTGTGTAAGTATATATATTCCCATGGTCATATAAATTATACACACACAGACCCTTTTATATGCACATTTATATACAGACCTATGCATTCTGCAAATACTGCATAAGTATTACTCTGTCACTTTCACATATTTTATTTCATTTGGGCCTCACACCACCCCTGTGAATTACTTGTAGCCAACACTATTTCACGAGTGAGGAAACTGGCAATGATGTTAAAGCACCTTGCCCAGAATCACATGGAAGGTGGCAGAGTCAGTTTTTATGATGTTAAGCTCAGCACTCTTATGTCAAAGCACCTTCCCATCCTGTCATTTCCCTGGTGCCTTGGAACAAGTGCATCTTATTGATATACTTAAGAGAGACACATGGTCACTGTGTCAGGTGGTATTAAATTAGGCTGAGTGTTATTGAAATTATGTTAAGCTCAGCACTCTTATGTCAAAGCACCTTCCCATCCTGTCATTTCCCTGGTGCCTTGGAACAAGTGCATCTTATTGATATAGTTAAGAGAGACACATGGTCACTGTGTCAGGTGGTATTAAATTAGGCTGAGTGTTATTGAAATCCCAAATAGTAGCAAGTTAATCAAAATAGAAGCTTATTTCTCTTTCGTACAAAAAAAATCTGGATGGAGGATACCTTGGTGCTGCTGTGAAGAACTTAGGTTTCTTCTGTCTTTCTGCTGTATCATGTGTGATTTCATTCCAAAGGTGAACTCCTGCTCCAAGATAGCTGCTGGAACTCTGGAAGTTTCATCCATGTACCAACCCACAAGAAAGAGGAGATCCTTTCCCTTTGCAGATAATTCCTAGAAAATGTGTATGCAACATTTGCTTATTTCCCATTGTCCGGAACTTGTCACATGCCACAGCTTTCTAAGAGGGGTCAGGGGTAAGGGGAACTTTTATCCCAGGCTGCAATATGTCCAGCTAAAAAAAAGCAAAAAACAAGAAATGAATTCTAGTTTCAAAAATAAAAATAAAAATGTGCATATTAGAATCTAGTAAAATTTTCTGCTATAGTCATGAAACAGCTTTGGACCATTTTCATTAAATAGAGTATCACTTAACACAATGGCATAATGTCATTTAGTTCATTACAATATTCAGGGGTCAAGAAACTATAGCCCACAGGCCAAATCTATTCTTCCCTCAGTTTTTGTAAATAAAGTTTTATTGAAACACAGCCGTGCCCATTTGTTTATGTATTGTCTATGGCTGCCTTCATGCCACAGCAGCAGAGTTGAATGGTTGGATTAGAGACTATATAGCTCACAAACTCTACAATATATACTATATGACCATTTACAGAAAAAAAAGCTTTCTGATTCCCTCTCTAGATCAGTAAGCTCAAGTTTTTTAAATAGACTCAAAATTTCATTTATTTGGTTTTTGGCGGCTGGCCAGTATGGGGATCTGAACTCTTGACCTTCATGTTACCAATAATCACTAACAAACTGAGCTAACTGGCTATCCCTCAAAGATTTTAAATTACCTCTCAACAAAAAGGAGAACCCCAATACATGAATCATATATATATATATATATATATGTTTATTTGTAAATTATATACATGTAAACATTAATAAAATAGAATGATCCTGGGTTTCAATCCAGCTCTGCACTAACTAGCTATGGGAACAGGGGCAAATTATTTATGCCCCAGGTTTCTTATTTGTCAAATGGGGAATATAATAGTATATACACCTCCTGGGGTTGCTTTGAGGATTAAGTTAACACATTTGAAGCCTTTGGGAAAGTGCCTAGTATGTTTCCAATGAGGCACCTGGTCTGGTACAGCAAAGAAACCATGTTTTTGAATATTTTCACTGTCCCAACTTTGCAGGATATTGTGCAGAGGTTCGCAGGTAAGTGGCTGAGTCGATAGTTTCAAATGCTGTGGGTTTAGGGATTAAGATTATCATTCTCCCACTACTCAAATCCTGGCACATTCACTTTCCAGGTGAGTAACCTTGGGTAAGGTATTTTGACCTCCCCGTGCCTCATTTTGTTATCTGTAAACTGGAAAATGAATCCTGATTGCCTAGGAATAAAGCAATTAATGTATGTAATTCACTTAAAACAGTGCCTAGCATATAATACACTTTAATCATCATACCTATTATTAATCTCCCCTACTCAAAAATGTTTATGGCTGTAATTTTATTAGTATTATAGGGAGAACTACAGCCCACAGAGTCCAGAATTTTCCAATTGAATGAAATACACTAATGAAACAGCAATGCCCATTGCGTGCTTGTAGCAATTTTCTTCTAGTCCTAACTCAGCCAAATGGCATCTCATGCCTGTGGTTTCTTGTCATATCTTCTTTTCTCCCCATCCTACCCTCTATTTTTGCCAGCATATCTTTTCAATTTTCTTCAAAAAGAAAATTCTAATCAGAATTTCTCTGGAAACTTCTCTTCCCAGACTCCTGTTTCACTCTTCATTATTATTACCCCCAAAAATAGTACCTCAAATGCTGCAGATAGGCCAAGAAAGATAAATACTGAGAAATGACCATTGGATTTATGACAACGGATGCCATTGGTGACCTTGGTAAAAGTAGTCAGAATGAAATGAAGGTGAAAATCTGATTAGATTGAAAGTGAGAACAGGAGGACAAAAAGTGGAAACAGTGAGATTTGACATTTTTTCAAGCATTAACAGAATAATAAGTGTTAAGTGTCTCACAGTGGCCCATATATGTGTGCAAGTGATTACGCCGTAGCCAGTGATCTTCTATATGGGATGATATATGTAAAACCCAAATACTGCATCTGTCATATAGTAAGCACTCTGGCAGTTTGCAGTTGCTGTTAATCTTAATGAAATATATGTGTGCAAGTGATTACGCCGTAGCCAGTGATCTTCTATATGGGATGATATATGTAAAACCCAGATACTGCATCTGTCATATAGTAAGCACTCTGGCAGTTTGCAGTTGCTGTTAATCTTAATGAAAGTTCCAGAAAAGACAGCTTTCTTTGGTCACATCTTCTTTTTTTTTTTTGTTTTTTGTCTTTTTCCATGTCCGGCAACGGATCGCAACCTTCAGTGTTGCCCCCGGACCGGACCGGGGACCGGCAACGGGATCGCAACCCTCGGCGCTGCTCCCGCGCCTCGCTCAGCCAGTGAGCGGGAACCGGTCTGTATGTGGGATCTGAACCCTCGGGCGGGAGCGCCGCCGCACTTCCCAAGCGGCGCACTATCCAGTGCGCCACCGGGCCGGCCCGGTCACATCTTCTTTTAATGCCTTGTATATTTAATACTAAAATCCAAAACACCTAGTCTCTGCTTCAGATTCAACCTAACCTCAGTGTGTTGACTTTTATTTGAACAAAGACCAGCAATTCAGTTTCACTACTCAATGGGGTGAAAGAGCAGTGGGGTGGAAAGTGACAGGGCCAAATCCAGCATCATGGAAACAGGAAAGTGTACTCTGCCTCTTGGGAGACAGTAAATAGTTAGGAAAAATAACCCAATACACATATGAATAATTTACTATTATTAGTGACAACCATGGAATCATAAAATTTCAATTTGTTTTCAATTCTGGTGGTAATTGGAAGTTGAGACATTGCATGTTAATCAATTTTAGAATCTTTAATTTTCGCTCTATAATTACTGTCTAGTAATAGTTGTTGGGTATTTTAAATTGTGCTCATAGCAGTAATTATCATAGTAATTCATCATTGCCTAAATAAAGTAAAATGGACATTCCTTTTATAAATACACTCTTTTTATGTGCATTCTTTTATACTATATTTAAGAGTGTAGAAGGGAAAATTCATGCATTATTTTTCTTTAGTCTGTGGGAATTCTTATTCTAGGAGAAAAATGGTACTGCATACAGAACAGCAAGTCATATTATTTAACTATTGACATACTATATATCATATCATACTGACCATTCCACCCCCACTCCCAGTATCCTGTCACCTCACTAGCTATAATTTCCTTATACAGTAATAACAGCTCATATAGATTGGGTACTTACAATACAATGTGATAGAGTCTGTGCTAAGCACTTTACAGGAGGTTTCCCACCTTAGTCAAAAAGTACTTTATGAAATATCCACTACAGATAACTCCAATTTACACATGAGAAAGTTGAGGCTTGGAGAGGTTAAGAGACTTGCCCAAATTCATGCAGTTAGGAAGGGACTGAATAAGGCAATTGATGCCAGAGCCTTCACGCTGCCCATACACTATATGACCTCCTGTGAAAATATGCAATAATCCCAACGGCCAATGTACATTGACTGCTTATTATGGGTGAAGCATTATTTCCATGCATTAATTCATTTAATCCTCAAAACAAGCTTATAAAATGGATATAATCATTATCCCCATTTTAAAGGTCCAGAGAGATTAAGTAACTAGACCAATATTGCACAGATGGATAAATGGAAGAAGCTTTGAAATAAGGTTTTCCAGTGTCAGAATTTGCACTCTTAGGCTCTATGCATTCTTGTCTTTATAAAAAAAAAAAAAAAATTGGAAAACTTATTCTTGAAATTCCCATACTCATCCTATGTCCAATAGGTCACCTTTACCTCCTCCAGGCTTACAATTATTTTTAACCTATCTTACATCCAAAGACTTTAGAGATGAGTTTTTGTTACTTTCTCCCTTTTCTTCCCAAGTTATTCCCCTCTTGTCACCATAACAACCCACAACCTGCAATACACAGTCAGAATCGTTACTAGGAGGCAGAAGGGAGAAGCTTTTGATGTATCTCTTCAGCGGTTCTCTCTGACATCTTTATCTACTCCTGGTGAACTTTGGGCCTGCTGTGATCTACGACTCTGCCAATTAGGCTGTAAATGGTGCAGCTGCCTCTGTGCACTTCTGGCTCGTGGGAGCTCAGTAAGACATCTCGCATCCATATGCATGCTCTCCCAACACCAGCATCCCAAAATGAGAACAGAAAGAGCTTCGAAGGTACATACAAAATTATATCGAGTAAACAGGAAGAAACATGGGATGCATCTGCCTATCTCTTATTAGTGACAAAGGGACCACAAACTGCTGCAAGCAAAGGGAGAAAATGGAATGCTACTTAAGGTCTAACAGATGGTTTCAGTTCTGATATGTGATGGATAGACAAGCCGCTTCACTTCTCTGGGTCTCAGTTTCTTCACCTGGAATTGAGGGTGATCATGAATCTGGCATTACAATGTTATGTGAGAAGATCAAATCAAATAACATAAGGGAAACCAATGTATGCATCATGTACATTGTGCTCCAGGAAGGAGCACAATGCTCTAAATAGGATATATGAATATACTAGCTATATTGAATGTCCTACTTTTTAGACACAGCAGCTTAAGACAGATTCCATATCGTTTAATGCCGCACATGTGTTTATCTCAGTGTCTGTGATACTTAGCAATACTAGATTTAGAAGATTGACTTCCTATATGGAAATAGGAAAAATATGTGTGAAACCTGCAAGTGTATTGTCACCCTTGGTGATAATGACAGATTTGCCCAGAGATTTCTCAATCTCTGTTTTCTCTTGTGCTGCTCCACTAAGAGGACTCATCTATTAGGCAGTAATTTAACTTACATTCTTTTTTTTTTGTCTTTTTGTTTTTTTTCGTGACCGGCAATGGATCGCAACCCTCGGTGTTGCCCCTGCTCCTCGCTCAGCCAGTGAGCGGCCGGTCTGTATGTGGGATCCGAACCCTCGGCGGGAGCGCCGCTGCGCTTCCCAAGTGGCGCACTGTAGCAGTGCGCCACCAGGCCGGCCCTTAACTTACATTCTAATGGTGTAAAAATATGGGTGAGCCAACACTTTAGTTTGAATAAGAAACAAAATGCCCCTACTTATGGCAAGAATTAGGGGCAAAGTCTTGGAGGCTTTACTTCAAACTGTTTAGTAGCACCTTAGTCCAAATTATTTTTAAGTCAATACTCATAGCACTTCAGGTATGTAATATCAGCCATTCCACAATACCTATTGTCACCAAATCTTGACAGCATATTCTTTGTGGTAATGCAAACTTTTACATGTGTGTGCCAGGCATGTGCAAAGAGAAAGTATTGTACGCTTCTGAGAGCCACCTAGAGAAACTCTGCACACCAGGTTATCCCAGATGTCCCAGATTATGTCTGCACTGACATAAATGCACAGAAAAGTCTGTGACATCTCCTGTGCCCAGAACATCTCTTCTTCCTATGTATATTTTTTCTCTTAGAATTGAAAACCTTATCCATTATGTCTGTGTACTCAGTCACAAAGAATGAAATGCTTAAAGGTGATGTCAAATGCATTAGCTGAAAACATTGTCACAGGTTTCTTGCCTCTGGAACCTTCAGCACACCGCTCTGGGCAGACCCTTTAATGAGACACAGGAGAAGTGGTTGGCTGGCAGCATCTTTCCCAAGCTGACCTAGCCTGGCCGGCAGGTTTTGGAATCAGAGTAGCATATTTACTCATCTGTGTATTTCCTCGCAGCTTCCCAGATGAGCTAGTGCTGGATGCTAGCCGTTGGTTATTTTATTTGTGAGAATCCAGAGGTAATTAAAGTGTTCACAGAAGAAAAGAATGTAAGTTTGGCACCCCAATCCAATCACAATTGCATTCACACCATGGGGCCTTTAAGACAGATGTCAGAACACGCTATTATCACTGTATTGAAGCAAATCATTACCAGTGAAAGTTTAAAAACTAAACCATGAGATTAAGGTTATTTTTTAAGAAAAAATAAATGGCAAAGGATTTGAAGATATTCTTCTACTGTTATCACTGCCATTTATTCACATTCGGCTGTGCTTTCTTGAATTAGAGGGCGAAGGACAGAGTTAGAGGCATTTGGCTGGGAATTTGATAAGCATCATGTTAACTTCCCTCTCACAGCATTACGCCTCTCTTTCCCTTATCATTCACTGATTTGCCAGGTACATGAAGAGCCCTACTATGTGCTTGGTGCTATTCCAGAGTCTGAGGTATAGCAGTGAGTAAGACAGGCAAAGTCACACAGAGTTTATTTTCTACTGGGAGACATAGAAAATAAATAAATAATAATTAAAACTATTACTTTCACTCAGAGAGAACTGATCTGTAGCAAGTACAGATCAGGTGAGGAGAAAACAATAACTTGGGGTTGATGAGCCATTTTAAATGGAACAGTTTGGGAAGGCTCTCCAGGGAGGTGACATTTCAACAGAGACCTGATATAGTAAGAAAACAAGACATCTAAGGATACAGGAAAAGAGGCTTCCAGGTAGGGAGGAATGCAAATCGACAAGCCCAGTGGTGGGAACATGCTTGACACCCCAGAGAAACAAGAAGACCAGCATGGCTTCTGCAGAGAAAGTGGAAGATAGCATCTAGAATATGAGAGTGAAAGACAAACAGGCATGCTGAAGCTTATGATTTTATTCTGCCTGAGAATGGGAAGAAATGGGAGGATTTTGAGTGAGGATGAGCAAGAGCCACATGTTACATTCTGAATGATTTTAGTGCTGGCATATGGTGGGCATGACACTTAAGAGCGGACTCCAGCATGTGTGCCCTAAAGGAGGAGAGCAGTTCAGAAGCACTGCTTTAGGAGACCTCACTGAACGCATTCAAACTAGAGCGGTGAACAGGGTAGACAGAAATACATTTTTTTTCTTTGGCCCCATTTAGTATTTGCTAGGCTATACTTAAAAATCTACTTATAGTTCAAGTAGAGAATAAAATAATTCAACAAATAGCACTATATTTGTATACTGAAATGAAAATGTGATCTCGGTAAGGAAATAGGCATGGTGTAAATATCAATATGCTCATTAACTAGTTATTATGGACAGGGTGCACTCTTGAATGAAAATGTAATTTAAACTTTGGTTTTCTGACCTTGCCTAATGCCTTGAAAACTAGGGATAATTCAACCAATTTTACATTACTCTCCTCTTGTCCAACTTCCCCTCCATGAAACTAAGGCTTGATTTAGTTTCCAAAGAATCTAATTTCCCCGCGATTGCTCTGGAATGCCTCTAATGATGCCCTTCGCTTACACTGCCACTCCGTGCCAGCAGTAGCATGCACCACCAAATTATTACGTCGCTGAATGAAATAGAGTCATTCATCGGAGCTCAGTAAAAATAAACAGTTGAAATTGACTGTCAGTCTCAGGGGAAACATCAAGGGTCGGTTAAAGATATCTTCGCTGTTACTCCGGGGGTGTGTTGTGTTCCCATTCCCAGAGTGAGCCAGCTGCCACATCATCTTTGTTGTTATCTGAGCTTGTGGCCCGGGTGATACGGGGTGTCCTCCTGCACAGGAAGAATAAGAGATGCCTAAATGAATACTTCAAGGTGGCGGGGCTAAAACCAAGCATTATGGTAGAATTTTGAGTCAGCTGATGCTATATCTCCGTCTTCTTCACTTTCTCTTTAAGCTCTCTTGCTATTCACTGTGTCAAATCCCTGAGATTACAAAGTCCATGTGTTTCTCTCTCTTGGGTTTAATAAATGAAAGAGGAAAGCATGAATTAAAAAATAAAGGAGTTGTTTTTCCAAAGACGAACATGCCTTGCAAAATAATACTAGTTAAACTTAAAGAAGGAAAATGGGAACTATATTAGCTAATTGTGTGTGATGACAGTATTCCCTGTAACAGAACCACTGCTTTTAAAAATTAGATAAAATTACAATGCTTTTCATCGTGTTTCTTTCCACTTTCCATTATGCTTCTATAACGTGAAGATAGTCCCTGACTTAACGATGGTTTGACTTAGGATTTTTCAACTTTAGGATGGTGCAAAGGTGATGCCTGTTCAACAGAAACCATACTCTGAGCACTCATACCACATTCTGTTTCCCACTTTCAGTACAGTACTCAATAAAGTACATGAAATATTCAGTACTCTTTGATAAAATAGGCTTTGTGCTACATGATTTTGCCCAACTGTAGGCTAATGTAAGTGTTCTGAGCATGTTGAAGGTAGGCTAGGCTAAGCTATGATGTTTGGTAGGTTAAATGTATTAAATACATGTTTGACTTAAGAAATTTTTAACTTACAATGGGTTTATCAGTACATAATTCCATGGTTAGTTGAGGAGCATCTGTACTTAATGAGAAGAAAAAAAAAAATTCCACACACATACTTGATAAATTAGGATAAGTAAGAAAAATTGGGGTTAAGGGAAAAGATGATCTGAAGAGGGTAGAAAAAGCCAGTTATTAACAGGAACACAAAATTCCACACACATACTTGATAAATTAGGATAAGTAAGAAAAGTTGGGGTTAAGGGAAAAGATGATCTGAAGAGGGTAGAAAAAGCCAGTTATTAACAGGAACACAACTGAGAATGCAATCTTTAGCTAATCTTTTGAGATTTAAAAGGTCCATCAGCCTCCTTAAATTTGAAGAAGACTTGACTTTCTCTGTATGTCTCCCACATTTTTGTTCCAACTTACCCAGCACATTGCAGTGGCAGAGAATGAGGGGGTTATGGAAAATTATAAACTGTACATTGAACAGCAGGGGGCATTGGAGGGGCTGGCCAATGTTGAAAGCTGAAAATCAGAAAGACACACTTTCAAAAGGAATTATGGATAAGTGGCATGTATTACAGGCACACAATTCCCTTTAGTGCTTGTGGAAGGAACCAAAGCATGAGTGAGGAATACTGGCATTGAATGCTACTAGAACTTCAAAAAGAAACTGGCCTACTTTTATGTGACTCCTGTCCATTCATTTGCTAATAAAAAAAACAACCCATCTTCTGTTAACATTGCCTTTCTTTGAATGCCGCAGTAATTAATACATATAGCATATCAGCTTGGTAGTAGAATAATCTCCCACAAAGGCCGGCCCACACTGACAAGTCCCATTCTCAATTCTGCCAGTTGGTATGTATTCAAAAATTGTATATTAGGCTTGTAAGCAAGAGGCAAGCCCAATCACTTTTCAGCTCTTGCCAGCTTTTGATTACTTTTCAGCTCTTCAGTGTGGGAGCAGATCATTGGAATTCACCAATGAGTTCTGCTCTTGTGCATGAGAGCCAAAACCGCAAGAGTTGGAGAGTAGAATTAATCCATCTGTGACTTTCTTCAGAGCCTCACGAATTCTTGTCAGTCACTTNGATTCAACCTAACCTCAGTGTGTTGACTTTTATTTGAACAAAGACCAGCAATTCAGTTTCACTACTCAATGGGGTGAAAGAGCAGTGGGGTTGAGAGGGTGTTGCTGGGTGGTCCTTGTCATCTGGGCCAAGATCTCATACAGAAACTTGACCCCTTGACCTTGCTTCTTGTATTAGAAAATTTGAATTCTTCTCTTAGCTTTTATTTCAAGTACTGTTGGCTGCTCCCTTCAAACTTCTGTCCTCAAAATTGCTGTCAGTTTTCTCTGGGGGAGGAGGAATTATGTTGACCTTATAGAAGTTAGTTTTATATCCTCCATTTAAACTTAGAGTGTGTGTGGCCCATACCCAACTAGAATCTCTGCTGACAACCTATACATTGTTCAGGGTTGAATGCAATTTGATTGGAAATAACCTCAACAGTGAACTTCAAATATCATGCTATTAAATAGAAACAGAAAGAAGAAAGTGAAAACACACGCTCTCTCTCACAGACATACACAACACAAACATAAAAACCATGCAGGTAGCCCTAGAATTTGTCCTTTCTGAT
Source organism: Galeopterus variegatus (assembly GCF_000696425.1). Taxonomy (NCBI): domain Eukaryota; kingdom Metazoa; phylum Chordata; class Mammalia; order Dermoptera; family Cynocephalidae; genus Galeopterus; species Galeopterus variegatus. Next base: position 38,111 of record NW_007728797.1, on the reverse strand, counting down.
GTTAAATTTGGCTCTGTTTTTGAAGCAAACAAGAGCGTCTACCATAAACACTGTGAACTTTATAGTAGCATTTTTCTCCCACGTATCTCAAGCCAGTAGTGCTGCTAAGCAGCCAGTCTTTATGCTTTAACTGCCTTGTGTGAGAGCTTCAAGCTCATTCGAAATGAAAGTGGTGTTTGGTGAGATGGGAAGAGATTCATTTTAAACTAATAAATAATCATCATCTGCGCCTACTTGGAAAATAGCTTTCTTGTTGAATAATATTTCTATATATGATATCTTGAAATGAGACTGCCATTACTAATTTAAGTGTTGCTTGCAATATAAATCCTACAAATATGTACATATATGAGGCCTTAATTACTCTCTGGGGCCACCTTTTTCTGCCTAAATTACCTTAAGGGGCAACGCATTTAGGTCATATTAGGGCCAGTTAAGGAGAGGGATAATGACCATAGTAAGGCACAAAGACATTCCACCTGGTGACTTCTTCCTTATGCCAGGTGAGTGAACAAATGCTCCTAGCCATATTCTGCATTTATAGATCAGTTTTCTTAGTGACTGGTGAAGACCCAGAATTAAGATGAGGTCAGATTTATCCCAACTGTGATCCACACCACACAAGAGGCTCCTAGACTAATCTACCATGTCACCGTATCTGAATTTCAAGTGGGAGTAACAAATTTCTCAAACCCCTTGTGTATGCCTGTGGCATTATGCTGACCTTTGGATTACAAATAGATACTGAGAAAGAAATCCCAGGGGCAGGCAATATCCATTAAATAACAATTATGAAAAGCTGTCTGCCTTTTGAAATGGCTTTTCCCATAATGAGGTTATGACCAAGTTGGGAGACTGGCAGTGCTGGGACTCCTGTTGTAAAGTTCTAATTCTGAATTATTCATTTCTCAAATGGAGAGAAGTCTTCACAGCTGGGCTAGGAAGAGAAAGTCAAGGAGGCCCAGGGGTCTTTCTTAAGGCCAGGGTTTATACAGAAAGGGCCATGGAGACCATGCTAAGAATCTAGAATTAGACTAAAAATCTGGCTTCTTTTCTCCATGAGAATTTAAATCATTTGGGTATGATTCAGTGTGGATTTTTTGTCATGTGTGAGTCACCTAAGTAAATTCAATTTCACAAAAAGCTTGGGCCCAGAAATTTTTATTGTTTCTCAATATCTATTATTTACTTTTAGATCTGGCCAGAAAATACTTATGTGCATAATTTGGCATGGGTTTTTTTTTTTTTAATTGTAATTCTTAGGTTGAACTATAATGAGTGGCCGGGATTCGACCATGTTTCACCTTTAAAACCAACCAATTATAGGGTCCACGCTAATAGTTACCATCCTTAGAATGCAGTACACCATGTTGTCTAAGACTCCAGACTTTGGAGTTAGATGGTTCTGAGTTGAATCCCAACCTGGTCCCTAAATAGTTTTGTAGCAAATTATCCAACATTTTTAATTCTGTTCTTCATTTGCCAAATAGAAATAATAATGGCTAACCCATAGGGATAGGGAGAGGGTAAAATAAGAGAAAATGTTTAATGTTTGCTCAAGCATTGAGCACATAGCAAGCCCTCTATAAATAGTTCTATATTTATTATTCGGTTTTTGCTGCTGCAACAAACAACAATCAAACATTTAATTTATTGTTCACTTTTCGTGATGGCTGTAGATCGGCTGTGAATTTGTCAATTTCTGTTTGGCTCAGTTGGGTTCCATGTGACTTCTCTGGATGCCATCCTGTAGGAAATGCTGCTGGCAGAGTGGAAGGCAGAAACTCAAGGAGGAAGCAAAACCAGAGATGACTCAAGTGTCTGCTCAGAACCAGTGTACCATTTCCACCTGCTTGTCATTGATCAGAAAGTGACAGGGCCAAATCCAGCATCATGGAAACAGGAAAGTGTGCTCTGCCTCTTGGGAGACAGTAAATAGTTAGGAAAAATAACCCAATACACATATGAATAATTTACTATTATTAGTGACAACCATGGAATCATAAAATTTCAATTTGTTTTCAATTCTGGTGGTAATTGGAAGTTGAGACATTGCATGTTAATCAATTTTAGAATCTTTAATTTTCGCTCTATAATTACTGTCTAGTAATAGTTGTTGGGTATTTTAAATTGTGCTCATAGCAGTAATTATCATAGTAATTCATCATTGCCTAAATAAAGTAAAATGGACATTCCTTTTATAAATACACTCTTTTTATGTGCATTCTTTTATACTATATTTAAGAGTGTAGAAGGGAAAATTCATGCATTATTTTTCTTTAGTCTGTGGGAATTCTTATTCTAGGAGAAAAATGGTACTGCATACAGAACAGCAAGTCATATTATTTAACTATTGACATACTATATATCATATCATACTGACCATTCCACCCCCACTCCCAGTATCCTGTCACCTCACTAGCTATAATTTCCTTATACAGTAATAACAGCTCATATAGATTGGGTACTTACAATACAATGTGATAGAGTCTGTGCTAAGCACTTTACAGGAGGTTTCCCACCTTAGTCAAAAAGTACTTTATGAAATATCCACTACAGATAACTCCAATTTACACATGAGAAAGTTGAGGCTTGGAGAGGTTAAGAGACTTGCCCAAATTCATGCAGTTAGGAAGGGACTGAATAAGGCAATTGATGCCAGAGCCTTCACGCTGCCCATACACTATATGACCTCCTGTGAAAATATGCAATAATCCCAACGGCCAATGTACATTGACTGCTTATTATGGGTGAAGCATTATTTCCATGCATTAATTCATTTAATCCTCAAAACAAGCTTATAAAATGGATATAATCATTATCCCCATTTTAAAGGTCCAGAGAGATTAAGTAACTAGACCAATATTGCACAGATGGATAAATGGAAGAAGCTTTGAAATAAGGTTTTCCAGTGTCAGAATTTGCACTCTTAGGCTCTATGCATTCTTGTCTTTTTAAAAAAAAAAAAAAAATTGGAAAACTTATTCTTGAAATTCCCATACTCATCCTATGTCCAATAGGTCACCTTTACCTCCTCCAGGCTTACAATTATTTTTAACCTATCTTACATCCAAAGACTTTAGAGATGAGTTTTTGTTACTTTCTCCCTTTTCTTCCCAAGTTATTCCCCTCTTGTCACCATAACAACCCACAACCTGCAATACACAGTCAGAATCGTTACTAGGAGGCAGAAGGGAGAAGCTTTTGATGTATCTCTTCAGCGGTTCTCTCTGACATCTTTATCTACTCCTGGTGAACTTTGGGCCTGCTGTGATCTACGACTCTGCCAATTAGGCTGTAAATGGTGCAGCTGCCTCTGTGCACTTCTGGCTCGTGGGAGCTCAGTAAGACATCTCGCATCCATATGCATGCTCTCCCAACACCAGCATCCCAAAATGAGAACAGAAAGAGCTTCGAAGGTACATACAAAATTATATCGAGTAAACAGGAAGAAACATGGGATGCATCTGCCTATCTCTTATTAGTGACAAAGGGACCACAAACTGCTGCAAGCAAAGGGAGAAAATGGAATGCTACTTAAGGTCTAACAGATGGTTTCAGTTCTGATATGTGATGGATAGACAAGCCGCTTCACTTCTCTGGGTCTCAGTTTCTTCACCTGGAATTGAGGGTGATCATGAATCTGGCATTACAATGTTATGTGAGAAGATCAAATCAAATAACATAAGGGAAACCAATGTATGCATCATGTACATTGTGCTCCAGGAAGGAGCACAATGCTCTAAATAGGATATATGAATATACTAGCTATATTGAATGTCCTACTTTTTAGACACAGCAGCTTAAGACAGATTCCATATCGTTTAATGCCGCACATGTGTTTATCTCAGTGTCTGTGATACTTAGCAATACTAGATTTAGAAGATTGACTTCCTATATGGAAATAGGAAAAATATGTGTGAAACCTGCAAGTGTATTGTCACCCTTGGTGATAATGACAGATTTGCCCAGAGATTTCTCAATCTCTGTTTTCTCTTGTGCTGCTCCACTAAGAGGACTCATCTATTAGGCAGTAATTTAACTTACATTCTTTTTTTTTTGTCTTTTTGTTTTTTTTCGTGACCGGCAATGGATCGCAACCCTCGGTGTTGCCCCTGCTCCTCGCTCAGCCAGTGAGCGGCCGGTCTGTATGTGGGATCCGAACCCTCGGCGGGAGCGCCGCTGCGCTTCCCAAGTGGCGCACTGTAGCAGTGCGCCACCAGGCCGGCCCTTAACTTACATTCTAATGGTGTAAAAATATGGGTGAGCCAACACTTTAGTTTGAATAAGAAACAAAATGCCCCTACTTATGGCAAGAATTAGGGGCAAAGTCTTGGAGGCTTTACTTCAAACTGTTTAGTAGCACCTTAGTCCAAATTATTTTTAAGTCAATACTCATAGCACTTCAGGTATGTAATATCAGCCATTCCACAATACCTATTGTCACCAAATCTTGACAGCATATTCTTTGTGGTAATGCAAACTTTTACATGTGTGTGCCAGGCATGTGCAAAGAGAAAGTATTGTACGCTTCTGAGAGCCACCTAGAGAAACTCTGCACACCAGGTTATCCCAGATGTCCCAGATTATGTCTGCACTGACATAAATGCACAGAAAAGTCTGTGACATCTCCTGTGCCCAGAACATCTCTTCTTCCTATGTATATTTTTTCTCTTAGAATTGAAAACCTTATCCATTATGTCTGTGTACTCAGTCACAAAGAATGAAATGCTTAAAGGTGATGTCAAATGCATTAGCTGAAAACATTGTCACAGGTTTCTTGCCTCTGGAACCTTCAGCACACCGCTCTGGGCAGACCCTTTAATGAGACACAGGAGAAGTGGTTGGCTGGCAGCATCTTTCCCAAGCTGACCTAGCCTGGCCGGCAGGTTTTGGAATCAGAGTAGCATATTTACTCATCTGTGTATTTCCTCGCAGCTTCCCAGATGAGCTAGTGCTGGATGCTAGCCGTTGGTTATTTTATTTGTGAGAATCCAGAGGTAATTAAAGTGTTCACAGAAGAAAAGAATGTAAGTTTGGCACCCCAATCCAATCACAATTGCATTCACACCATGGGGCCTTTAAGACAGATGTCAGAACACGCTATTATCACTGTATTGAAGCAAATCATTACCAGTGAAAGTTTAAAAACTAAACCATGAGATTAAGGTTATTTTTTAAGAAAAAATAAATGGCAAAGGATTTGAAGATATTCTTCTACTGTTATCACTGCCATTTATTCACATTCGGCTGTGCTTTCTTGAATTAGAGGGCGAAGGACAGAGTTAGAGGCATTTGGCTGGGAATTTGATAAGCATCATGTTAACTTCCCTCTCACAGCATTACGCCTCTCTTTCCCTTATCATTCACTGATTTGCCAGGTACATGAAGAGCCCTACTATGTGCTTGGTGCTATTCCAGAGTCTGAGGTATAGCAGTGAGTAAGACAGGCAAAGTCACACAGAGTTTATTTTCTACTGGGAGACATAGAAAATAAATAAATAATAATTAAAACTATTACTTTCACTCAGAGAGAACTGATCTGTAGCAAGTACAGATCAGGTGAGGAGAAAACAATAACTTGGGGTTGATGAGCCATTTTAAATGGAACAGTTTGGGAAGGCTCTCCAGGGAGGTGACATTTCAACAGAGACCTGATATAGTAAGAAAACAAGACATCTAAGGATACAGGAAAAGAGGCTTCCAGGTAGGGAGGAATGCAAATCGACAAGCCCAGTGGTGGGAACATGCTTGACACCCCAGAGAAACAAGAAGACCAGCATGGCTTCTGCAGAGAAAGTGGAAGATAGCATCTAGAATATGAGAGTGAAAGACAAACAGGCATGCTGAAGCTTATGATTTTATTCTGCCTGAGAATGGGAAGAAATGGGAGGATTTTGAGTGAGGATGAGCAAGAGCCACATGTTACATTCTGAATGATTTTAGTGCTGGCATATGGTGGGCATGACACTTAAGAGCGGACTCCAGCATGTGTGCCCTAAAGGAGGAGAGCAGTTCAGAAGCACTGCTTTAGGAGACCTCACTGAACGCATTCAAACTAGAGCGGTGAACAGGGTAGACAGAAATACATTTTTTTTCTTTGGCCCCATTTAGTATTTGCTAGGCTATACTTAAAAATCTACTTATAGTTCAAGTAGAGAATAAAATAATTCAACAAATAGCACTATATTTGTATACTGAAATGAAAATGTGATCTCGGTAAGGAAATAGGCATGGTGTAAATATCAATATGCTCATTAACTAGTTATTATGGACAGGGTGCACTCTTGAATGAAAATGTAATTTAAACTTTGGTTTTCTGACCTTGCCTAATGCCTTGAAAACTAGGGATAATTCAACCAATTTTACATTACTCTCCTCTTGTCCAACTTCCCCTCCATGAAACTAAGGCTTGATTTAGTTTCCAAAGAATCTAATTTCCCCGCGATTGCTCTGGAATGCCTCTAATGATGCCCTTCGCTTACACTGCCACTCCGTGCCAGCAGTAGCATGCACCACCAAATTATTACGTCGCTGAATGAAATAGAGTCATTCATCGGAGCTCAGTAAAAATAAACAGTTGAAATTGACTGTCAGTCTCAGGGGAAACATCAAGGGTCGGTTAAAGATATCTTCGCTGTTACTCCGGGGGTGTGTTGTGTTCCCATTCCCAGAGTGAGCCAGCTGCCACATCATCTTTGTTGTTATCTGAGCTTGTGGCCCGGGTGATACGGGGTGTCCTCCTGCACAGGAAGAATAAGAGATGCCTAAATGAATACTTCAAGGTGGCGGGGCTAAAACCAAGCATTATGGTAGAATTTTGAGTCAGCTGATGCTATATCTCCGTCTTCTTCACTTTCTCTTTAAGCTCTCTTGCTATTCACTGTGTCAAATCCCTGAGATTACAAAGTCCATGTGTTTCTCTCTCTTGGGTTTAATAAATGAAAGAGGAAAGCATGAATTAAAAAATAAAGGAGTTGTTTTTCCAAAGACGAACATGCCTTGCAAAATAATACTAGTTAAACTTAAAGAAGGAAAATGGGAACTATATTAGCTAATTGTGTGTGATGACAGTATTCCCTGTAACAGAACCACTGCTTTTAAAAATTAGATAAAATTACAATGCTTTTCATCGTGTTTCTTTCCACTTTCCATTATGCTTCTATAACGTGAAGATAGTCCCTGACTTAACGATGGTTTGACTTAGGATTTTTCAACTTTAGGATGGTGCAAAGGTGATGCCTGTTCAACAGAAACCATACTCTGAGCACTCATACCACATTCTGTTTCCCACTTTCAGTACAGTACTCAATAAAGTACATGAAATATTCAGTACTCTTTGATAAAATAGGCTTTGTGCTACATGATTTTGCCCAACTGTAGGCTAATGTAAGTGTTCTGAGCATGTTGAAGGTAGGCTAGGCTAAGCTATGATGTTTGGTAGGTTAAATGTATTAAATACATGTTTGACTTAAGAAATTTTTAACTTACAATGGGTTTATCAGTACATAATTCCATGGTTAGTTGAGGAGCATCTGTACTTAATGAGAAGAAAAAAAAAAATTCCACACACATACTTGATAAATTAGGATAAGTAAGAAAAGTTGGGGTTAAGGGAAAAGATGATCTGAAGAGGGTAGAAAAAGCCAGTTATTAACAGGAACACAACTGAGAATGCAATCTTTAGCTAATCTTTTGAGATTTAAAAGGTCCATCAGCCTCCTTAAATTTGAAGAAGACTTGACTTTCTCTGTATGTCTCCCACATTTTTGTTCCAACTTACCCAGCACATTGCAGTGGCAGAGAATGAGGGGGTTATGGAAAATTATAAACTGTACATTGAACAGCAGGGGGCATTGGAGGGGCTGGCCAATGTTGAAAGCTGAAAATCAGAAAGACACACTTTCAAAAGGAATTATGGATAAGTGGCATGTATTACAGGCACACAATTCCCTTTAGTGCTTGTGGAAGGAACCAAAGCATGAGTGAGGAATACTGGCATTGAATGCTACTAGAACTTCAAAAAGAAACTGGCCTACTTTTATGTGACTCCTGTCCATTCATTTGCTAATAAAAAAAACAACCCATCTTCTGTTAACATTGCCTTTCTTTGAATGCCGCAGTAATTAATACATATAGCATATCAGCTTGGTAGTAGAATAATCTCCCACAAAGGCCGGCCCACACTGACAAGTCCCATTCTCAATTCTGCCAGTTGGTATGTATTCAAAAATTGTATATTAGGCTTGTAAGCAAGAGGCAAGCCCAATCACTTTTCAGCTCTTGCCAGCTTTTGATTACTTTTCAGCTCTTCAGTGTGGGAGCAGATCATTGGAATTCACCAATGAGTTCTGCTCTTGTGCATGAGAGCCAAAACCGCAAGAGTTGGAGAGTAGAATTAATCCATCTGTGACTTTCTTCAGAGCCTCACGAATTCTTGTCAGTCACTTCATCCCTGACTTGAAAACAAACCATTCCCTTCTATCAAAATGTAAATCCATGTTCTTCTACCATCCGTTTTTCATCCATCATTTCCAGTAGGAAAACATTAAATCCAGTGGGGAAGAATCCAGTTCTGAGAACTGTGACCCTTTATTTTTCTCATCCTATAATTTTAACATATTCTCTTTGCAAAATCATCCTGCACCTCACCAAGCCCCTCTAGGAGGAGACCTCAGGTGTGCCCAATGCATGTCACCATCGAAATTGAGCCCTCAGATGGAGAAAGCCCACTTCCACAGACAAGGCTATCAGGAGTCCATAGCTCAACTTGGACACTCACTGCTTGTGGTAATGCTCAAGACTCATCTTGAGAAGTACATGAAAATTACTGTTAGTGCCTCCCCTATTCCAAACCCATGAGAGAAAAATTGTGGATAGCTTTGGTTCTAGGAAGCATCTGAAGAGCTTAGGTAAGAGAGCACTACTGGCTTTGTTGTGTATAAATTTGTATCAACAAATTGGTTCTTGAATTCCTTTAAAAGGACAGTTTTAAAAGGGAACATCTCAACTTGAAGGTCATTTTATTTTGCTTCTACTTTTATTCTTTAGATTTTGATCATAATTATAGGTAATAACTGTATTATTTAAGGTAACACTAGCTGCTGCAACAAATAAATCTCCAATATGTTTAATGGCTCAAATGCTGTATTTTCTTTCCTGTCTTCATGAGATTCAAAGCAGGTAGTCCTAATTGACATCTGCTTCTTCTCCAGATCGTGATTTTTTAAGACCCAGGTTGCTTCTACTGTGTGGCTCCCAATGCTGCCAGGCTTATCTGCATCAAGCTCATGGATTGAGAGTGGGAAGGTTTTAAGAGCCAGTGCTGAACGTAGTGCACATCATTTCTAAACTCATTGCATTGTCTAGAACTTGAGCATGTGGCCATGCCTAACTAGAAAAGAAGCAAGGAAATATAGCCTAGTTGTATGTCCTGAGTGAAAAGAAAATGTGATCGTTATAGCTAGCCAATATCTGACACTAAAACTCAATGAATATCTAGTAAAATTCCACTTTTACATATATTGTACATTCTTTTCTCATTTTTTTTTCTCATTTTCTTAAACAGAAGTACAATCCTTAACACGGTTTTGTGTATAGACAAAGATATATAAGATACTAAATTCCTAAGGGACAAAAAGTGAGAACAGCTAATTTAAGAATTTAGCTGCAAGGGAAGAAGAGAAAGAGGGAGGGAAGGAGGGAAGGAAGGAAGGAAGGAAGGAAGGAAGGAAGGAAGGGA